>NW_019384498.1:496961-585115 GCF_000671375.1 Centruroides sculpturatus | reverse complement strand
GCTTCAATCTTTGGCTATGTCTTGGGCTACTCAAATATTTTACGTTTTTGATACTAAATTAACATCTGAAGTATAATTTTTTATTATTTTTATATTTTTCAATATATTTATTTTGTTTGTACAAAATAAAAAAATAATTTTTAACGACAATAGTCTTTGTTAGGCTTAACATCGACAAAAATTCAACACGAAGCGACACGCAATGGAGAAAAATTTCGACATTGGATACGTTAAACTATTTTTTCGTACGTAAATCTGTTATCCGGACAACCCCAGTCCCCAATTGATTCGGAAAATTGACGCTCTACTGTATTATATATGTGTGAGAAGCCAGGGACGTAGAACTAAGTTTACGCCGCTTACAGGGACACAATCTCAAGATTGGATCACTAAACTTTTTCTAGAAGGGCTGTTAATGTTTAAACGAATCTAGAGGATTAATTCTAAATCTAGTCAGGATTCCTTGACACCAGTTAATCAGTTATTTTACACGCGGATTAACTCGCGTTATCCTTAAACTTGGGATTCGGAGTAACTAAGGAAACTTGAATGAAAATGAATGTCTAATAATAACCAAACCATTTTATAAAACAAATCAAAATATTTAATAAATCAAATAATAAAAATATACAATGATGAATCTAACCTATATCTTAATCTATCTTATTTCTAACCTAACGCGTGAGAGAGTTTACATCGATCTATCAGAGACTATATTACCTTCACCGTATTTTTCGTATCTGTTTCTGTATGAGGATCATCTTCTTTCTTTATTTATTCTTCTCTTTTCTATGGGAGGTTCTTTTATCTTTTTCCTTTGACAATCTTGTCGTATATTTATACTTCAATTAATCGGTCTAGCATGGCCTTGTCGGTCTTGTATGACGATCACTTATATCATATTCTCTTGTATGGCAATACCTCTTCTTAGCGGACTGCCTCTTAACATATTTCAGATTCTTCAGTATGGCAAACCTTCCTTCGACAGACTGTCCTGAATGGCAGGAAAATGTCCCTTTTATCTGGTCTTCCGTAATGTGTGCCAAAACTCGAGTCAGCCTGGGAAAGGAAATCAACTTCCTTTCAAAAATTCTGATGTTTCCTCTGGTTTTAGATAAAATCTTGTTGAAGTTTAAAATATGATTTTCTATTATTTTAAATTCTTTTCTCCAACTTATTATTGTGATTAAAATGAATCTTCCCTGACCATTCAGATCTCACATATGTGTGTTTGTCACATGACAAACAGTTTAGCAAATAATTTGGCATTTAGCAAATATCAAATATGTAGAAGTGCCCTTCAATGATATTTTGAATTAATACAGATTTCACGTAAACTGATAACATAGTACTGGTTTGATTGTATTAGATTACATTTACTGAGAGAAAACTGACTATTATATTTTTCAACCCTACTTATGCTTTGAACATTTTCTTCTATTAATGTGAACTGCAGGTTTTTCTAATATTGCTCATCAACAATATTGTTGAAGCCATCGTTGAAATAACACTTAAATATAGTAGTATATGTAATTAATTTCATTCCTTGGATTAATCTTGGACTTTTCTTCTCTGTACTACATATGTTGTTATAAATTGCAATTATAACTATGATGTATGCTAAAAACTATTCAATAAGTGTGTAAAGTAGCATACTTAAATATGCTGATTTCCACACCTGGTGAATTTTTTTTGACTTACATTGTAGACTATAGTTTTTATGACCACTATTGTGTTGTATGAAACATGAGAGTAAGAATGTTAAATTTTGTTTCGGTTGTATTACAAAATAGCAGTTTAGGAAAACAATGAATGGTATTGAATATGGGTTATTTCCAAATAAATTGTTTGTGTAAAATAATGATTATTTTTTATTACAATTGTGTTTTACATTTGCTTTACTTCAAAAAAATATATAAATTAAGAAATTCTTTTTTCTTTGTTAGGATTTTATAAATAGAAATATGTTTTCCATTCTTCTTTTTATCTCTATACAAATTTTGTAATGACTTAAAATGATATATTTGACATTCATTATAGGAAATTCATTAATGAAGACAGATTTTTTTTTTATTATTATTAAATTTCATACAATTAAGATTTTTATTTTAAAAAATTTGCTTTTTGTAAACAACTGTAACAACAGTAATAGTAATAAATTTATTTTTAAAATGGTTACATTATAAAGCTTAACATTACACAAAGTATATTTTTTAATTAAATTATAATAATTCAAACTTTACTTCTATAGGAGGCATTCTATTTCCAAGAGTCCAGTCAGGTATGTATCTCAGCAATTATTTTATAATTACAGTAGAGCGTCATTTATCTGAAACGTCGGTTATCCGAAAGAATTCCAGTCGGCAAATTTAAATTTTTGCTAGTGTTGTGTCGCTGCAATCTTTGGCTATGTCTTGGGCTACTCAAATATTTTACGTTTTTGATACTAAATTAACTTCTGAAGTATAATTTTTTATTGTTTCTATATTTTTCAATATATTTATTTTGTTTGTACAAAATAAAAAAATAATTTTTAACGATACAATAGTCTTTGTTAGGCTTAACACTGACGAAATTTCAACGCGAAGCGACATGCAACGGAGAAAAATTTCAAAACGGGATAGGTTATATTTTTTCGTACATAATTGGTTATCCGAAAAATAAGTTATCCGAGTGACCCCAGTCCCCAATTGATTCGGATAAACGATGCTCTACTGTATTTACAGTTATGAATACCAAGTATGTATCCAGAAATTTTTGAGTGTGGGTCACATGTTTGGCTGATGGCTTGGCATAAACTTTGCATGGGTAGGTAGCTATCATAAATATGCAGTCACCCATGATCACTAGCAACACATTATTGTGTGAGGCATGCTAGCCATCATCATTAGAAGTTTTCAAAATTATTATGATACAATTATAATAATTTTAAATTTCTATTTATTTTTTTTAAGGTTTTAGGCCCTCTTACACTCTGAGAGTACTAAAGGGCAGAGAATGTTATGTATGGAAGAGTGTATTGTTGATTAGTGGTTAGTGATTATGGTGTCCAAAGTTGGTTAAAAAAATGTCCCTAGAAGGGCTTATAATATTACATGTTGTGTTTTATTGTTTATTCTGAACGATATGTATAATGTTTGTTGTACTTTTTATTTACCATTTGTATGTATTTCAAGAAGTGAAAAAATAGATAAGAAAGTGGGCAGATTGTGAGACTAACCAACCAGACATAACATTTTATACTGGATTACTCAAAGTCACTGAGAAAAAGAAGGCTGCAGTGGGCAATCCATTGCTAAGGGTTTCCAGCAATTTGGAAAAGTAATTTTGATAAGAATACTACACCATTCTTAGGAGTATATCAGTATGTGCCTTTTGGGAGGACTTAATGGGGTGCTGGCCCCTAATTGGGCAATAACAGATGCGAAGAAAACCCAGAAAAACTCCATATAGCCAGCTAATGGCAAGCTGAATAAAACCAGTTAAAAGAGAGAACTTCCTGGACTGGAGGATAATTATTAATGTGAAATTGGGACTAAACAAACCATGGAGGAGCAGGAGACCATTGCCAAAGAAATGGTAGAAATGTATAGAAAAAGTATAGCCTAACAATTTATGTCAGTGGAAGAAAAACATATGACCCACTTCAGTCTCCAACAGATATGTAATCCTGTGAAGTGGATTTTTGGATGATGCAACCTGTGAAAATAGAATTATTATTAAGCTAGCTGAAGGCTACAAGAAGAGAGCCTTTTAGTATTAGTCAATAAATGAAGGGATACTGATTTTTCTAAAGGATAGATTAAAGCAGTAGTGGGCAGGTTCAGTGACCTGCTAATGCCATACCCTATCAGATGCCCACAAGTGGATTAAGGCCATGGGAGGTAAAATGAAAAATACCTGTTGCTGACTACTGATGGCTACTCCAGAACAGTACCATTGCTGCTGATCATCTGAGGGATGTTTGTACCAGGAACATGGCTACTTCTTGAAAATAAGGAAAGGAAAGGCAGTTCTACCCGACCAACCACTTCCATCTGAAAGAATTGTAGGATGGGCAAGTCCAGTGCACTAGTCTCCACACCTAATCCCTGTGCAGAAGAAAGTAGTAGTACTGTATCTGGCTAACCACATATAATAGTGTGAGGGGTGGTAGATGAGAAAGAGAAGATGTCTTTTAAACATAAAAAATACTTAAAAATACTTAAAACTGAAAAAAAATGAAAGAAATGCATTAATTTTGAAGAAAAAGCTTCAAATTTTATTTTCCTTTGTCTTGTCTTTCTGTGAAATTTGACACTGATGAGTCATTGTTTACACCACTGGATGACCTTGAACACAGCTGGAGTTGGATTTCCCGGGAAGTCTCGGGAGGCAATGGGTTTATAGTAGGGTGAANTTGGATTTCCCGGGACGTTCTCATAGAAGTCTCGGGAGGCTATGGGTTTATAGTAGGGTGAATACTAGCTGGCCTTATATTTTAAAATATTTTTAAAAAATTAAAATTTTTATTGCGATTTCCGACCCCCGACTTAATTAAATGTATATATATAATAAAATCTATTAATTAAAAGAATTAAAAAACTATCGGAGGTCATTTTTGACATCAGAAACTAGCTTTAAATAACTTTACCGAAGGAAAATCCGTGCACTACAACTTTAGAACGATGAATGAAATTTGATATCAAACTCCCATTAAAAAACTATTAATTAATTAAATAAGGTCTGTTTTTTAATAAGAAGAAAAATACTTTAGATATTATTAAAATATATTTTTTCCCGTATTCTACATACTTTTATCTACTTTTGTACATAATTTCCATTTTTGTTCAAACATTTGTCATACTGCTTAACAATTTTTTGAATTCCGACTTCAAAGAAAATCTGCTGCCTGTGAAGAAGCCCAATCCATGACTGGAGTTTTCACTTCTTTGTCATCGTTGAACCATTGACCTCGAAGGAAGTCCTTTAAGTATCGAAACAGGTGAAAATCACTGGGTACAAGGTCTGGACTGTAAGATGGATGATCCAGTTGTTTTCATCCAAAGGAACTGATTAGGCCTTATGTTTGTGCAGAAACATGTAGCCTTGCATTGTCATGGAGCAACATCACACTGGAAGACAGTAGGCCACACTATGCCACTTGTTTTGTATGGCATGCCGGAGTTTTCTCAAGGTCACACAATACGCATTAGAATTGATTGTTGTGCCTCTTGGCATAAAATCCCCTTCCTGTCCCAAAAGACAGTTGCCATGATCTTTCATGCTGAAATTGTCTGTTTGGCTTCAGTTTGGTTGGTGGTGATGTGTGCCACCATTCCACTGACTGTTGCTTGGACTCAGGAGGAGTCATGAGACACCCAAGTCTCATCTCCTGTAACAATGTGGTCCAACAATTCATATTTTTCCTGATTGTATCGAGTCAAAAACAATAAAGTACTGCCCAATCTTTTTGTTTTGTGATTGCCAGAAAGTAGTCTTGAAACCCATCAAGAACACGATTTTTGATAATTTATTTTCTCCAAAATAATGGTATATAACTGACCTTGAAACCTGTGGAGTTTCTTGCACTCAAGAATCAAATAACAGATCATATTTCACAGTCAGTGGGCAACTCAGTTTTTTTAAACATTATAAACTTCTACAGCTCGGCACATAGACAGACAATACAGCTGCAAATGGCATCTAAACACATGACAAGCTTGCTGGGAGCAGACACACATGCATACTGCTGCAATCATGCATCATTCTCACTCTCATTCACAAACAGACTTTATTTAAAAACTAGCCCTCGTAGTACTTCAATAATAATAATAATAATAATAATAATAATAATAAAACAGACTTTTTATTATTACTGTATTATACTTTATATATTAAGCAAAGTTTACATCAATGGAAATATTAATTGAAGTGTGCAACTTTCTAAACTTAAAAATTAATTATTAATTAGTTTGTGATACAGCATTTTTGTGAATCTGTTTGACAATCAGTATTTGCATTGCAGAAAACATGAAGATCACAAATGTTTTTGCTCAGTCATTTCACAATAATATAAAATTGTATGGATAATTTTTTGCAAATAATTTATGTATAGCTTTTCTATTTGTAATTCTGCTAATTCTGCAAATCCACAAGCATTTGGAGGGCAATAAAATAATGAACCATTTTTGTACCATTGTTTTCAACTATAAACATGTTTTTGTAAAAAAAATTAATTTTTATGATAAAAAAACATGCAATAATATGAGACAAGAAGAAAAAATCACAGAAATAATAAGTTGGTTATTTTGTGATTTACAGAAGCAGTGACTTTAAATTAATGCTAATTTAATCTTTATTACACAGTCAAGCCTCGGGTTAAGAATGCCCTTGTTTAGAAACAGTTCAGTCTACGAATAAAATCTTGAACACCATATTTGCTCTGGTTTGTGTACAATAACTTGGTTTCCAAACAAGCTCCTTGGTAGAGTTGGCTACTGATGGTTAACTTCCTATGTTGGAAAGTCAACGGACTGGCCAATCAACAACTACTGATTCAGTAGTGGCATTGAAATTCATCTTGCATCATTAAACATCACAACACAAACCATCAAGTACATTGCTATTTGAATTAGATTTCAATGCACATGCGGGTAAGATATTATTTCCAGTTTTTAGTGTGTTTTACAATTCAATTTAAATCAAATTAATAAAAACCATGTTAATTGAAATTCATGTACATAAATGACATCTAATAATTCATATTTAAAAGTGCTTAACTCAAATTAAATAAAAAAATATTTATTAATATTAGGTAGCCAGTTAATTAAAATTAAAAATAGTAAAATAATGATTAAAACTCTGTTTTTTACACTGAAACAGAAGCTAAAATTAAAAATAAAATTACAGTAGAGCATCGATTATCCAAAACAATTTTGGACTGGAGTCGTTCAGATAACTGATCATTTATGAAAAAATATATTAAACATAAAACTATACTGTATTTATTTTGTATCACAACGTCTTACAAATACATACCTTACAGTAGTACTGTACATTACATTAAATTAGGCCTACAGTTTAGGTTGGTAGGGAGGGGGAGAGTTCTGCGGTGCCACAATACTAGCGGAAATTTGAATTTGCCGATTGGAACACTTTCAGTTAACTGATGTTTCAGTTGATTGGTATTCGGATAATCAATGTTCTACTGTAATTAAAATTAAAGTCAAATCAATTGAAACACAATATTTCATAAAGTGTGGACAAGTATCTGTGTACTTTATTATAAGTTTATATGTAAGAAATGATTAGTTGCAGTCACTTTTGGATATTCAGTTTTAAATATAATAGTTTTGTATAATGTTAACACTTGACATCTGCCTTTTTTTTTTTCTTTTCTATTAATTTCAATTGCTCAATAAAGACAACTGCACGACTGCTTATTCTAGTCATTAGACTAAGCCTTCAGAAAAAGAAAAAGAAGAGTTTTGAATGATATTTTGTAAAAAAAATAATGACATTGCATATCTTGTAATAGTTTTGGTCATTAGTGTAATTTATAAACATTTTCATGTAACTGTGTTTGTGTACTTACTTTAATTTGGATGATCATTAAATATCACATGTAATGTCACGTTTGATTTTATTATTTTTTTCAAATGCACACTTTCTGATTTTAAAAGATGATATGACAAATATAAATTATTTATTCTACTGTATAATTAAGTTCCAGACGTTTGAATAAACTTCTATTCCAACATCTGGAGAGGAGTTGCTAGTTTTGGAAGTATTTATCTTGAATAAAGTATAATTTCTTTATTTTCTCAATGGATTGTATTTTTATATTTTAAATATTGAAGAGGTTAATTCTGTTTCTGATGATGGTGATATTAACAGTATTTATGAATAAAATTTTTATTCTGGTAGTTTTAGAAAGCAAACTGTTATTTATTTTTTGTTAATGAAGAAATTACTCATCATATCATTGCTTCATTGTAACATTGAAGTTTTAAATAACTTTTTCTTTTAATTCCAGACGACGTTCTCCATCAAAAAGTCCGTTGAGGTATGTTAATTTTTCTGATTGTTTTGGTTTATTAATTATTTTAAATATAGCAAAAGAAGTTCGTAACATTTTTCCATATAAGTTTTATCTTTTAACAGTTGATATTTACCTCATTTATTACTTTTTGATTAAACTATCTTCCTACTGAATTACTGGAATGAATCATACACAATCAAGAATCTATAAAGTCCAGTAACAAATTATAATTGAATTTCATTTTGGAATCTTACTGGTTAAAAAACCTGATGCACACCATGGGTACGGTTGAAAACGTTTGTTTTCATTAAAATTTGTGTCACTGCACTTCAAAGGTTCTTGATTGTGTGTGATTGCTTTTTGACATGTATGTCATGCTTATCATGCAAATATAACTGAATATGTAGATGATATGCAAAATGAGTCATGTTATAAAGACAAGTGCATTTATAAAAACTATTTTTGATTTAGTTTTATTACTTCCTTTTGTATAAGTAATTGAACATTTATGACAACCAAACATACTTTTATTTAATGTATACTACAAATACAGCACATTCTATTTAAATTAGAAATGAAGTTGTAATGAAAACTGAATTCAATATCTGTGGACAATCAGATTTTCATTTCAACTTCATGTATTTGGACAAAGTATTTGGGCTAGAAGTGTACTTAATTTAGTTAATAATATTAGTACGTAAACTGTGTTTTGTTACAATATTTTAGATATTTTATTGTATTTACTGCCATATCTCTAACATTTTAAATGGGCTGATGAAGGGTCTGTGTATCTGAAATGCATTCCCATATTAATGAAAGTTATATTTGAATAATTGAGTCCTCCTGATGTGATAAGCCCTTTTCATTAAGCCATGATCTGCTAGGTTATTCATTTTAATGGAGAAAGTTAGTTTTATATGTAATCTGATAACACTTCAAATCAGCTGTTTCTTCATTATTTGCTCTTATTGGTGTGTAGAATGATGTAAAATTAAAGACATTTTTTTAATTATAAAGTATATTGGAAAAAAAAGACATATATTATAATTAGTTATTCAAAATAAATGAAACAGAATTATCAGTTAACTGAAAATGTTGAATAAAATAAGAGTGGGCTTTTTCGTTCAATAAATTTTTATTATAAAAAGTAAAATATAAATATAAAACAATTATATTTTACAGTTAAACAATATTTGGTGATTGAAAAGGGGCCTTTTAAATGATTGATTTTATTATATCATTCTTTTTCCTCCTTTATTATTTTAAAAAGTAATGTAATATTATATTTTCATTACTATTTCTTATTACAGTGTCCTTCAAGTGTTTTATAAGAATTTCTTGTATATATGCAACATTAGATAAAATTAAAATATCAGATAACCTAGGCTTCTTTGTATAATAAAACTTTTATCTGGTAGATTGATAATCTGACAATGATAAAATGTATATTTAGAAATACAGTCAAACCTATATATAGCAAAAACCTGTCATGAACAGAAAATTTCTTCTGTCCCTTGACTACTTTGCAAAAATTTAATATAAATTAACCTGTATATAGCAGAACCTGTCTAACGTGGAAACGGAAAGGAAATTAGGTATCTTTATCCGATTTAACAAGAAGTTTACAAAGCATGTATAAATCATTAATTTAAAAAAAGTCAAAAAATACACATACACAATACAGAATAGCAAAATACTTTATTTATATGACTAATATTACAGTAATTTTATTGGGATTTAAATGGAACATTACTGCATATTTTTATTAACAGCTGTTTTTACTTAACATAAATATGTGATGTAATTACAAATTGTGAAATTGTATTTTTTGTTTTGAAGTTTAAAATAAACTTTTTTACATTACATTTTATTTGAATAAAATCAAGTCAAAATGTCTGCAGATAAAGTGCGCATTTTGTATATTATGCATGCTTTCAAGTTATATAAAGAATATCACACTATACAAACAGTAAAAAATACTCATACTGCATATGGGGAAGATGCTTCTAAACTCCAAATGTGTCAAATATGGTTTTGAAAGTTCGTGCAGGAAATTTTGAACTGAAGGATACAAACTGTATGGGCTCCCATAAGCTGTTGAAGAGAAATTGTTGGAATAAATTGTTAAAGATTGACAAATAACATCTCATAAATTTGCAACAAATCTTAGTGTGTCACAGACACATATTGTTTGAAATACTTCATTCACTTGAAATGGTGGTAAAACATGCTGATGATTGTGTTCTGCACACAATTTTTTTTTCACTTATGAATAAAATGAACTGAATTGAGTATAATTTTGTCTGATGAAGATAGGCAGCTGTAAGGTTTCATTTTATTTTGAAATTGGTTACTGATTTTTATATTTTGAGAACTTTTTACGGATGAATGAAAAAATTAAATTTAAAATAAAAATACTGGTATTAACCGAAAATCTGTTGTAGTGGTGGTGATTGTTAAGTTGAGTACTGAAGTATCATTGTATTTGATTAACGTGATTTTGATATATGTAGTAACATTGAGAAATTTATTAATCACATTAATCGAGGGATATTTATAGTAGGTAACCTGTGTATAGCGGAAACCTGTCTACTACAGAAAAGTTGTTCGGTTCCTTGGGGTTCTGTTATAGACAGGTTTGACTGTAATATGAACTTGAATATCAGACATTTAGATTACAGCTATATGAATGCTTGTTTTTCTTTTGCTGGAAAAGTAAGATGCATAATATATATTAAATGTATTTTACATAAAAGTATTTTAACACACTGTAACTCTATTGTATTGTGTGTGAGATCACCGAATTGGTGATATTCAAATGTCAGGATTATCATATGTGGGATGAAAGAAAGTGAGGCAAATAGCTGCAGTGATAAACAAACCCATATATTTACTAAGTCTTATAATCCAGGGTGTCTTGTCTTCTGGAGGCACTGGACTGTTGTTGTTGGCCCCGGGGTGGTCAGTCGATGCTTTGATGATGTGAGAGGTTCAGTGACAAAGGGTGATAGCTTACAATTCATACAAAATGATGACTACGCATGGAGGCAGGGAAAAGTCTGGACAGTTAACTACAGTTGGAAGCTGGGAGAAATCTGCCTTTGTCCTTGAAATTCAGGTTTTTAAAAGATTCTCTTCTCTGGATCTCTAGCCTTTGATTGGTCGGTTTCCTGTCTCTAAGCATACCACTTTTGGCTACCAAAGGTTTAATTCGACACTGTTTTAATCTGATTAATTAAGGGAAATTAATTGCACCTTGAAACTTTTGCTTGTATTTAATTGTTTCAAATTCTTATAATCTCAGCACTACATCTGCTTTTAAGGTTATTTAAAAACTTATTTTTTTTTATTAATAATTTTATTATTTGCCAACTTTATATAGGTTTTTCTCCCAATTTTATGATCATTAGAATCAAAGCCCAATCCCTTGATTTCACACTTTGATGATATTTTTAACATGTGAGCTCAGTATTGCTTGGGCCTCACAGTATCAATAGTGCAGTTAATATTAAAAAGAACTTCAAACTGGAAAATAATTCAAAATGCCCAAAAATAAAACTGAAACCAAAAGTAACAGTGCTCAGAATATCATTTTCCCCATTTTTATTTATACAATAGAACCCCTCTAATCTGTCACCTTTGGGACTGGGGGTATGGTCGGAACGCAAAAAAGGTCGGATTATCAGAAAAAAGAGTAAAATAAACAATCTTCCCTTTGTCCAGTCTTTGTAGTACTGCTAATTTTTCATTTAATGAAAGAGTAACGTGTTTACATTTCACTCCTGACATGTTGAAAACACACACAAAACTGTACACGTACACACAATGTTAAAAATATACTTACACAGAAGAACGCTACGGACGGTGAGTCACTGACAAGTCGGGACAAGTTTCTCGAGTCCGACCACGGTCGGATTAACCGGAGTGACGGACTAGCCAAGGGCGGACTAGAGGGGTTCTACTGTATATAATAAATAATTATTTTGAATGTAAATTGATTAGTTATTAAATACAAAGTAGAATGAAATTTTAAAAATTTTCTGTAAAATTGCCAAATTTAAAAATTGTTTTAAATGTATTTTCAATATTCTAATGTTCCAGAAATAGAAGAAAAAATATATTAATACGGTATAGGGTAGACCTGAAAAGCCGCTTGAAAACAATTGTCCAATCATTAAATAATTGTGCTGGAAAGTGAAAAAGTTGTGTGCATGATATTTTGTTGTAGTTATGATTATTCCTTTAAATTATGATGCTGAAATTGATATTTGTTTTTCAATCTGTATAATATAGTTGTGACAATTTACGATTCCACCAGTTTCTATTTTAATCTACAATAACTGCTTTTACCTTGAAACTGTGTGTTGTTCTGTTGTCTCTTCTTTTACTTTATTTGAAGTTCAATTTGGTTATTGTTGATATATATTTTACCTGATTTCATAATTTTCCATGATAACAGCATTATGTTGTAATGATCAATTTTATCGCCAAATATCTTTAAACACCTTTTTATTTCAGATGCATCAAATGCATCAAATCACTAGAATTGGGATAAAACTTGCATGTTATTTACTACAGAGTTTTTTTATCATATGAAAATATACTAGTTGTAGTAAATTAAGTCAGTAAAATGATGGCATGGGTAACAGTTTTTAATTTATATTGACACAGTTTAATTTAAATTTTCATATGTTAGATAATTTTAAGGTATAAAATTATTTTAATAATGTAATGTGAAAATGGGTGAATTGTGATGTGACAAAAATATGGAGTTCCAACCAGGATAGTGTTTACATTAGTCTAACTGGAAGCAAATATTGGATAGAAAAGTCTGTGAATACATCTGCACTCTAATTAGAAGTTCTATACTAGATCTATCTTTTCTTTCAGATATGTCTAAATAAATTTAGTATATGATTGCAGCTTAACTGCTTATTTTTAGTTCAGATTAGCTTTTGAAAAAACTTATAATAAAAACAACATAATCNAGAATAATTAGTTTACTTCGATTTAATAATTATTATTTAACAAACAATTTTTAATTTAGAATCTAAAGATCATATTTATTTTATTTTAGAAAACTGTATTTATATCATGCCTTTAACTGACATATTAGTTATATGTAGCAGCTGTTTTTAATAATTATTATTTAACAAAAATACATTTGATACATTAATATATTTTATCATCAGATAGATTATTGATTAAAGGCATACACCATGCCTTTAACTGACTTAAAAGCTTTATTCTGGCTTTGTCTCTGATTTCAGCTCAAAATTCAGTAATGAATCATTTGAATTTGAAGACTCAATTTATTTGTTAGTCATAAACAAGATTTACAAAATTTTTTAGCAACAAACAGTATTATTCCAGTGGCGTACCGTGGGTGTCAGCCGCCTGGGACGGAGGAAAATTTTGCCCCCCCTTATTTAGGTATTTCAATTTAAAAGACCAAAATTCAGTTTTGTCACAGAACAAGCAATGAAAAATTCAGTGGTAGTGCAGCAACCTGTCTAAAATGGTTCTATTGGATATTAGTGGTGTATATGAATGCAAATGAATCATACAAGCAAAAAAAAAAGTTCAACAGGTTTTGCAGGAATTCCTCGGACGAAAAAGTTACTATTTCACCTGGCGAGCCGATTCCTGTACTGTCCGGACAATAGCACTATCGTAGGCACGATGCAACTATAGATTAGGATGTTTCAAATTTTTACAAGATATTATTATTGTTTATTGTGAAATTTTGCCGCCCCCTAAAAAAGTGCTGCCCAGGGCGGGCCGTCCCTGCCGCCCCCACTACGGTACGTCACTGTATTATTTTACTGTTGAAAAATTTGTTTATAACAATAGTTTATGTCAAACGTTGATGAATTAAATAGATTTTTTATTATTATTTAAAATTTTAGTATCTGTCGAGACCAAGTATTTTTAATCCTTAGCTAATGTAATGTGAGTTAAAATGCACTTGAACCTTACATTCTATTGTAAATTTTTTTCCAACATATGTTTGTAATTATTAGTAGTTTAACTTTGTAAATGTTGTTCATATTAGCTGTTGCAATGGCATAATTACATATGAGTTTGTTGCTATGCAACATTTTCAAAGCAGGCTCTATTCGGCTTTCTGTAATTTTTTCAACATAATCTAATTTACTTAAAATTATAAAGTGATAAGTAATGTATTCATTTAAAAAATAGTAAATTACATTAGTATGCTGTAAGCCTACACAATATAGTTCATAATAAATTATTTTATGTTATAGTATGGATTGTATTTATTTTCATTATAATTAAATATAAGTGTGTTAATAAAACAAAGAATTATTTTAAATTAATCACATTTATCGACTCTGTATGAGATGAATACTTTTTGGGTAACTAGTTTCAGGCCTCGGAGTCGCTCACTTTTCTCACTTGTACTCACTTTTCTGAAGTATCCTCATTTTTCAGGTCATTTTCTCACTTTTCTCACTTTTTTGGTCATTTCCACGTGCTTAAAAATTAGGAACATGTGGGACCAATCAAAAATAGTTTTAAAGCCAGACGATCTGCCGTATTATCGAACCTATCGGAGTAGAATTTTATGAAAAAAATACTCCGCCCGAGCGGGACTCTTAAATTAATCGCAACTGCCGCTCAGTGTTGTTAAGTTATCGTCTGTATTTATACGTAACTAGGTAGTCAGNTATTACAGTATATACAAAAAGTTTTAAAATGTATTTAACCATAACAATAAAAAGAAAAAACTTTTACTGCTATTTTGCTGAGTTTTCCTTCCATGTTTTCACTTTGTTTTGTCACTACAGGTAGCTCTCGGTTTACACTGCAGTTCCATTCCTACAAAAGTCGGCACAAATCAAATCAGTGTAAAATGAATCCACATTTACAGTGAGGTATAGCGTTAGATTCTACATAAGTGAAAAATAAGCAAATAATTTTGTTTATTAATACAATATAATGCGAAATACATATAAATTTAATTTTTTAAATGTATTTTATCATAAAATAAAGTGAAATGTTTTTATTAAAAAATTTTAGTTTCAGATCTTGTACATTTTTCGGAAAAAAGGATCCATCTTTAATAACCTTTCCTACACTCGATGATTAAAAAATTAGCTCACAAGAATAATTTAAGAATAATTTATCATTGTAATCCTACGATTTATAGAATTCTACCAAATGATAAGAAGAAAGGAAACCGTAACAATAGTACAGGAGTGTATTCTATTCCTTTAAGTGACCACTGTTTTAATTCAGATCTCGTTTACGTTGGTGCCACTATGAGACTTTTAAAACAGAGGCTTAAAGACCATCTTTGTTTACATTCTTGTTTTCTTTCATTGAGAATTTCGGAATATGGTTGAATATGATGCTCCTTTTTACGTTTGCAATTCTCTCCCAATCATTGTCTAACTCACAAAGTTCAAAGTAGTTGAAAGGATACATTAACCCGATGTATAGCTACAGACAAGCGGAGACACTGATTGGTCGACCACTGGTTGCCGTAGCCCATATATAAGGTCAGTTTGAGCGGGAAAATTGAAGGTGGCTAAGAGGAGATAGATATCGTCTGGCCAACGAGAAGTAGATTTGTCTCACTAACGATAATTTGTGATCACCAGAAGTGCTACTGCATCGTAAAGTGTTTTCCTGAATGATCTGATATGGGATACATTCATTGGCACTATGGATTCGGACACCATTTATTGGACTATTAACTTTAATAACTTGACTCGTGGGTACCTAAATGTTTAGTATTTTAATATTAATTTAATGCAAATGTATATATACCCAATAATATTAAACAGAAAAAATAAATATATTCAATAAAAATCTTTGTTTTAATGAATGTACAATGTCGCGGCTCAGTAAATATGTCAATACTGAAATGAAAATCAGTCTAGCATAGGGAAAATTGGGGAATTACACTGCGAAATAGCGAATTGCACAGTGGCATTATTGTGAATCGGTGTAAATTGAGCCGGCGTAAACCAAGGGCTACCTGTATTGCACTCACTTTTTACTCACTTTTTCTATATTTCAACTCACTTTTCTCACTTTTTCAGAGGGGAAATGGCACTCCCAGGCCTGTAGTTTTAATTATACTAAGTTGTAACAGTATCCAGTGCACAAAAACTTTTTACTCTAACAAACTAGGTTTATTGGATTTAAAAAAATCTTTTATGTTATGGAAACTAGGTGTTATTACTTGATCTACTATTCCAATTTGTTTAGGTTTAAAAAATTTAAAATATAATTTTAAAAATTAAAATATAACCACACTAATGGAACCTGATGTGATGCCATTATTATGATTTGGAATTTGAATCATTTTCATCTCAAACTATTAAACATGAAAGTAATTATTGAAATTTATTATATACTTTCCTAAATAATAAGATTCTAATAAACTTTATATAAATATATAAATTGAGTGCATATACAGAAATTGTGACAAACTTATGGGATCCAATCATACAAGGAGTCACAAATTCATTGTTCTTTAAGAGGTTTCTTTATTGTTCATTGGTGTTGTCAAATATGCATTTCAGGCTCAATCCCCTCATCATTTTGACCTAATTTGACAGAGAATACATATATCAGAATTATTAGATTTTAAGTTTAAGTACAAAGTAATTATATAAAAATATTAGTTAGTAGTTAAAATTCACTGTGTTCAGCGTTATTAATCTCTGCAATGACCGAGACAAGTTTTCCACCTCTGAGAAGTCAGGAATTTAAGCGGTTCCATTAGAAAATCCCGTAACGGGGAATAGCACGAGATACATTGGGACCACAGCAAGAATGTTGGCTACCCGCCTGACTGAACACCAAGATGATATAGCAAAAAGAAGGTTTAGCACTGAACTCGCAAGAAGGGTATGCGACATGAATTATAACCCATTGTGGGACCAATCCACTATACTCAGGGCATGCAATGACCGAAGACTACTCTTTATATGGGAGTCACTATATATAACAACTTTTGAAGCATGCAACACACCTACTCTGGAGCTGCCTAATATATGGTCGCCCTATACAAACGATTAAACGGCAAGTTACATCATATGCCACATCACTGACAGGAAGCAGTACCACGCATGCCCCGTATTACAGCATATTCGTAACATCACACGTAATTCAAATTGTAGCAGATTCATATCAAAAATTATTTAATTTTAAATTTGTGTGTGTTCTTCTCTCGAACATTCATGTTCAATTAAAACACTTTATTCGCCTGAAGATGACAGAAATATATTTGTTGAAAGCGCTCAAATGAACGAAAAAACGATTAATAACGCTGAACACAGTGAGTTTTAACTACTAACTAATATTACTTGGCATGAATAGCATACTAGCCTATATAAAAATATATTATGTACAGAGAGTAAAGACAAATAGAGCAATTAACTGTTAATGATGGGGTGAGATTGGATGACAAATGAATAAATATTAAAAACTAAAAACAAAGAATATCTAATTAAAAAGTAAACACTAAAATGCAAAAAAAAAGGTTGTTAAAATACCTCAAAAACAGAGTACAAATTATCAATGGGTCCAACATGGGGAAAACTGTAATGGGAATTGGTGATGATGTTCATAAACCAACTATACACAGACTAAAGCAAGGATGGTGTAGGGATGAGTTTGTAAAAGTAAACAAAGGGAGATTAAGTAAGAATTCCTAGTGGGAGAGTATTGACCCTTTCAAAACCTTTTTGTTTCCAGTAAGTTACAATGTCTATTTGAGTGAATCAAAAGTTGAAACACCATTGAAGCAGAACTTGGTGGAGATTTGTAAACGTTTGTCCACTCAAATAGACATTGTAACTTACTGGAAACAAAAAGGTTTTGAAAGGGTCAGTTACAGGATTCCAGTAATCAAGTAGTGTAAAGTTTGGGAGAGTATTGCATCCCAAACTCCTGAAATTTCATGGTCATGGTTTAGATTTATATTTTGATTGGTGGGAATATTCTTAATTTCCAGGTGTTTCTTTAGAGTTAGATTATTTTCTTCCTTTAGAATTTTTATACTATTTTATTAATTTCACAGTTAAACAAGTTATGGTATGGCAATGGTGGAGTTATGGTTATTTGTATTTGATGGTGCAGATGTGTTCTTGGATATGAATTTTTAATTGTCTGCTTGTTTCACCTATATAAACCAAACTTGGGTTACAGCTGCAATTAAACTTATATACGACTCCTGACTCTAATAAGATATCTTTTTTTATTGTCTATGATTGTTATAATGGGATAGAGGAATATCTTAAATTTTATATATTTAGCTGCCAGGACAATGTTACAAGATCTTAAAATTTGTTGTAAATTTTCAAACAGGAAACTATAATATGGGAAACTTATACACTTTATATCAGTTTGTGTATTTAAATTAGAAGTAATTATATTTAAGTCATTTAACCATTTTTTAATTATTATATTAGGATAATTGTTTAACATAAACATTTTTTCAATCATTTTAATCTCATTTTCTTGTACAAAAAATAAGAAAATGTACTACTGACAAAATATTATCAGTAGTATATATTTTCTTCTTTTTTCTATATACCTTTTAAAGATGTTTCTTTTAATGTATAAAGGGATTTTAGAGAAATAACACTGTACAACAATGAAAATATTTCATGCTCAAAATTAGCATATTCTTATGTACAGTATTTCCATATGCTGAATTCAAAAATCATTATAAAAATGACCAACTAGCTCTTGCTTTGGCGATAGTAACATGTCATTTTTAGAATCTACATTTGTATTTTGGGGGAAGTTTATTTTTCGGGAATTGTCACATGTCTCAACTGACATAGCACAACATTCTCCATATGTTTGTAAGTTATAAACATAATAAATGTAGCTATGACTTCGAGTTTAATATTGCTTCTGTTTTTCTTTTTATAAAATTATTGGTTTTGGAGTGCTTTTGAATGTAATACTGGTTATACCAAAATGCCACGAAAATGTGTAAATTTATTGAACAATTTTTGTTATATTTGTGGTGAAATAACATTTTCATCACAGAAACACAATCTGACACCTCTTGTGAAGACTGCCTATCACCATTATTTTGGTATGAAGGTAGGGACCAGGATATGTCATGGTCTCCACATGTGTTGCAACTCTTGTTCAGTTATACTATGAGAATGGCTGAAAAATAAAAAAATGATCTATGGCTTTTGCTGTGCCTATAGTTTGGCGGGAGCCTACAAACCATACAGATGATTGCTATATCTGCTTGCCTCTATCTATAATGGCAGGATTGTCAATGTAGAAAAAAGGAATAGTTCAATACCCAAATCTTGCATCTGCTATTCAACCTATTTCACCTTCAGATAGTTACCAGTTCCTACTCCACCCCAACATTATGAGCTTGAAGTAGAAAGTGAAGAAAGTGTGGGAGAAGAAGAACCCAACAAGCCTTCCACATTTTGTGACCCTGATTTTGAAGTAAAAGATGATATACTACACAGACTAAGTCAAGCTGAATCGAGTGATCTAGACTTGTCAAAGAATAAGGCGGAACTTTTTAGGGTCAAGACTACAGCAATGGAATCTTCTCCAACATGATGTCAGGGTCTACACAGTACAGAGTTTTTTTCTCAAAAAAAAAAAAGTCTGGTTATTTGCTGCTTGATGAAATGTTTGAATTTGAACCATGATCCAAGTGAATGGAGGCTATTCATAGCTCCAAGCTTGGTTTGAAAGCTGTATTATGTCACAACAGCAACCGTCTTTTTTTTTCTATTTCTGTTGGTCTATTTTTCTATTTCTATTTTCTATTTTATTCACAATGCGGAGACTTATGCAAATATGACAGCCCTTCTTGACTCAATCAAATATGCTGAACACAAGTGGAAAATCTGTGGTGATCTAAAAGTCATTGCTGTACTCTTAGGAATGCAACTGGGATACACTAAATACTGTTGTTTTTTATGTATGTGGGACATTAGGTATAGGAAATCACATTACATTCAAGCAGACTGGCCTACAAGAAATCTTGACTCTACAGAGAAAAATGTTGTTGCTGAGTTAACTAAAAAATATATCTGCAATAAAAATAGTGATAACTAGTGAAAAATTTATTACAAGAATTTTTTTCCATAAATGTGTGAAGGATCATCTATGGAATAAAAACAAACACTAAAAGAATATACGACGATGTTGTTGTTATTAAAAATTTTAAAAATATATATGTTGCAGTCAAAACCCGTTTTTAGTTAGAACGCGTTTTAACTAGTTAGAACGCGTTTATACTGGATGTCTTTGATAAAACCCATTTTGTCTAGTTAAAACTAGAATTTACTGTTAGTCAAAAATGAATTTGAGTTAAAACTAGTTTTAACTAGACAAAACAGGTTTTATCAAAGACATCCAGTATAAACTAGTTTCAACTAGTTAAAACGTGTTCAAACTAAAAATGGGTTTTGACTGCAACATATATATTACTTAATAGCTTTTTTTTTATTTTGTAAACTTTTGTTTGATGGAGATTATTAATATTAATAAAATTAAAGATAAAGTCTGCCCAAAAAGGGGACCACCATTTATTTCTTGTGTTTCAGACTAAACACATTCATGGCGACCAACCTTCCTTTATAGGCCACATGCCACTAGAATTTAAAAAAAGTCTTTAAAAAACAAATACAGTCGACCCCCCCTAACATGGGTTCATATAGTTCGGATTGCTATATCACAGCAAAAAAATTACGACCATATTCGTATATTTGCACAAACATGCTAAAAAAAACTTGTATAATTCAGTAAAACATCATCGCTGACTCGTGTTGCGACAGGATTGGTCGAATCTAGACCAATGGCAGATATTGTACAAACTGTTGAGTTTAAACAAGCAGCGGACCTACTAAAAACCATTTATTATTTAATGTCCATAAAAATTACATTTATATTAATGATGTCTCCAAAGTTCAGCAAATTTTTCGCAAAAAAAAATAATTTATCAGAAAGCACATGAGTGCCATTTGATGACAAGCTTCACTACGTAAACAAGCTTAAGCAATGGCATCATCAAATGGGGCAAACTCAGTAAGTAATCGTACAATTTTTTGTTTGTAGCATGGTTTATATGGATTATTCCCAAAAAATGATACGTATTTTGGAAATGTTGAGTCAAATTAGTCTAGAACCGATTAATTTTATGGAAGAAAACCTTTCAAACAGCCATAGTCTGTAAACTGCATACGTGCCAGGCTGTGATTGGTTCATGTATTCAAGGACTCTTAGAACATCAATTTTATAAAGAATGGAACATATCTACTGTGTTATAGGGGGGTCGACGTATATCCAATCCAATATATTCAATATAATTTTGTATATCCAATTAAAATTACAAAATTTCTATTAAAAAAAAAAAAGGATTTGGTGACATACAGACGTCTTGCTTTTCATCCATCCTATTGGGTGTTTCTGCTTTTATCTACTGGAACAAATGCTGAAAAATGTAGATTTTGGAAGCTGTTCCCTGGTGATGATACATTTAAATTTTTCTTTTGTATAAAGACAAAGTCTGCCCAAAAGTATACATTTTTCAGTGCTTGTTCCAGTAGATAAAAGCAGAAACACCTCATAGGATGGATGAAAAGCAAGACATATGTATGTCACCAGTTCCTTTTTTAGAAATTTTATAATTTTAGTTTTTTGTGTTTTTTATATTTGTATTTTGTATTTATATTTATATATTTGTGTTTTTTTAAAGGACTTTTTATAATTCTGGTGGCATGTAGCCTATAAAGAAAGGTCGGTTGCTATGAATGTGTATAGTCTGGAACAGCAGTTGGCAACCTTTCTCACCTCACAGACTGCTAAAGTCACAATTTTGAATCCTGCAGACCATTATCATGAATTTTTTAAATGATAAAAAATCTGTAGAATAATGATCATAAAAGTTTAATTTTACTATAGGGATCTTGAATAAGTTCTCGCTGTTCTTTAAAAAATGGCGTTACCAGAACCTCGTGTGTTTATTTTTAGATGGTGATGCATCTGTAAGGAAGTACAATAAGCGACCTTGAAATTAAGTATATGTCATTTCATAGAAGTGTAAATAACTTATTTTTTCATTGTGTTAAACATGTCTAGTTTCATGCCAAAAAAAAAAAAGAGTATTTGAGGGGAATTTTATTGCACTATTTTATTCAAAAAAATCTGCAGCTGAAGCGCACACAATTCTTGTTGACACGGCGACCGTGCTCTGTCGGAAACAACATGCAGAGATTGGTTTGGATGCTTCAAAAATAATGATTTTGGTGTTGAAGATAAAGAATGATCTGGTGCACCAAAAAAGACGAGGAATTAAGTTGTTACTTCATGAAGACTCATGTCAGACGCTAGCTGAACTTGCAGAATCATTAGGAGTTGATCACACAACAGTTTCGAAACGTTTAAAAGGATTAGGAATGATCCAAAAGCAAGGACATTGGGTGCCGTACAAGTTGAAGCCAAGAGACGTCGAACGGTGTCTTTTCACATGCGAACAGCTGCTTCAATGGCAGAAAATGAAAGGTTTTCTGCATCGTATCGTGACAGGTGATGAAAAATGGATACACTACAATAATCCTAAGTGTAGAAAATCGTGGGGTAAGCCTGGCCATGCATCAGCATCGTCAGCAAGGCCGAATATCCATGGTTCGAAGCTTCTGCTCTGCATTTGGTGGGATCAGCTAAGTGTAGTTTAGTATGAGCTGCTCAAACCAAACGAAACCATCACGGGAGATTGCTGTCGACTACAATTGATGCGTTCGAGCCAAGCATTGAAGGAAAAACATCTGCTATATGAGCAGAGACACGACAAAGTGATTTTGCAACATGACAATGCTCGGCCACATGTTGCACAACCAGTGAAAACGTACTTGGAAATGCTTAAATGGGAAGTCCTACCCCACCCGCCGTATTCACCAGACATCGCCCCTTCGGATTATCACTTGTTCTGATCGATGGCACATGGCCTGGCTGAGCAGCACTTCCATTCTTATGAAGATGCCAAAAAATGGGTTGATTCTTTGATAGCCTCAAAAGACATGTCTTTTTTTCTGCCGTGGAATTCAAATGCTGCCAGAACGATGGGAAAAATTGTGGCTAGCAATGGACAATACTTTCAGTGACGTGTTTATTACAACTTTTTTAAAATAAAGTGTTAATTTCACAAAAAAAACAGCAAGAACTTATTCAAGGTCCTTATATATTAATAGAATTAACTTTATATTATATTATATTAATAAAATTCACATGTTTAATTAGAACAAATTAATGCAAGCCTAAAGTTCTTTGCTGCTTGTTTGAAACAAGTTTATGGATTCTTCGTTCTTTTCCATGAAGGACTACAATCGCACTCACAACATTGTTTATTGTTCATTATTTATTGATAACAGTCACTTCGTTTTTGGTTTTAGATTTGAATAAAAATCTTTAATGAGTGAAAAAAGCAACTAAGCGTTTTGCATTTCTTTCGTAATACAGTAATACCTCGACTTACGCTATTCCGACTTATGCGAACCCGGAGTTATGTGATTTTCAAATCTCATTGATTTGTCTTTTGTTTCAGCGCCAAGCAACTCTCGATTACTCAATCCCCCCACACTATTGTTCGGCTTACATGTTCAGACGTGTCTCGCAGAATTGACACATAGTCACAATTTATTTTGTGTTATTTATTTCTGTGTTTGTTATATCTACGGAGACTTGAGAGACTCTATGTGGTGATTTCTTCTAACCGTGAATGAATCAAAAGACGAGATAAGATTAACGAGAACATTTATTAGCTTACATACATCCGACTTTGGTTTTACACAAATTGCGAAATTATACCCCAACTTACGCGAATTCGATTTACGTGGTTATCGCTCGGTCCCACCTGTCGCGTAACTTCGGGGTATCACTGTACTTCACATAACCTCAATCAATGAGGTTATGTGAATTCAATCACATGATCAATGTTCAAATTTTCTCGCGGACCACTGGTTGCCAACCATTGGTCTGGAACACAAGACATAAATGGTGGTCCCTTCTTGGGCAGACTTTGTCTTTAATTTTATTAAGCTTTTGTTTTTACTCGTAAACATTTATATTAGACATATTAATGTTGAGGTTTTAGATGTTTAACATTATAGTCAAAGATTTTAATTACTAAGGCATGTATAATTATTTTTGCTTATTGTAATATCGTCAATTACTCAAATTTAATAATAGTTTGAAATATTGAAATGGTTCGTTTTGAATTAGCTATGGAAATTGTGTATTATGTTTTGATTTATTGGTTATATTACAAAATAATTTTTAAATCGTTACAGTTCAATGCCATCAATAGATAGTGGTCCATTAAGTAGGTA
This sequence comes from Centruroides sculpturatus, assembly GCF_000671375.1. NCBI lineage: Eukaryota > Metazoa > Arthropoda > Arachnida > Scorpiones > Buthidae > Centruroides > Centruroides sculpturatus. The sequence continues at coordinate 560,734 of NW_019384498.1, read as the reverse complement.
TGTTAAAACAATTTAGTTATTCATAATTTTTAGTGAGTAAAAAAAATTAGTGTGTGAAATTTTAATATCTGTATTGTGTGTTTTGAAAAACTTCTAATTTGATTATAGTGAGGGAATAAAATTGAGTAATATGATTTTTAACTGTAATATTTAAGCATTTGTTAATGTTGATTTTGAATATAATCAGTTTGTTTTTATTTTAGAATGTCTGCAGAATTAAATTCAGAAGATAAAGATCAAAGAACGGTATTTTGTATGCAACTTTCCCAGAGAGTTAGAACACGTGATTTAGAAGAATTTTTTTCATCTGTAGGAAAAGTAAGTTGAATTTAAAGAAATGTGATAAGTTTAATAATAATAAATGATTTATCAGTTTTATCTATGTTAGAAGTATGAAAATCTTACATTCTTTGTGCTAATAATAGTGAATAATACTTGATGACTGTATAAAACAAAAACTTAGAAAAATCAATTTAGCTTATCATTTAGTCACTGACTGTTTGTAAATAACTATTTTTTATAATATGAGTTTTGTACATATATGTATAGTGTATGATAAAATCAAAAACAAGTAAATTAAGTTAAAAAAATTTATTAATATTAAGAATTTACATGTTTTTGAACTATATGGAATTCAGGTTAAGAGGTATACTCCTCTTAACCTGAATTTAAATAAAACAATGACAAAAAGTTTTAAAAAATGAATTTAATATTAAATATTAATTGGTAATTTTTAAAAAATGTTATAGATTATATATATATTTATATTAATATGTTTTGGCAATTGTTGAATGTTTACTCTGAGTTATAGTTAGATTTCTGAAGCTGAATCCTATATAGTTTGAAAGAGTTGTAATAGAGATTTAAAAGTATGCTTCTGTAATAAGATTAACAAACCTTTCAACCCAGTGGTTCCAAAACTTTAAAAAGTTGCAGACCATTTTATAAAATATGAGGGCTATTTTTTAAATAAGGTCTGTTTGTGAATGAGAGTGAGGATGACGTGCAATTGCAACAATGTGCATGAGCATCTGTTTTCAGTATGCTTTGTGCATGTTTAGACGCTATTGGCAGCCGTATCATCTGTTTGTGTGCTGAACTGTAGAAGTTTATAATGTTTAAGAAAATTGAGTCACCTGCCGACTGTAAGATACAATCTGTTACCATGATCTTTCGTGCTGAAATCAAATAACTGTATTTTGGGACAGGAAAGGGACTTTGTTAGTGGATTTTATGCCAAGAGGTACAACAATTAATTCTGATGCTTTTTGTGACCTTGAGAAAACTCTGCTGTGCCATACGAATCAAGCGGCATGTGTAATGTCTTCTGGCGGCAGGTGGCAGATTTCTTTGAAGTTGGAATTTAAAAAATTTTTGAGAGGTATAACAATTGTTTGAACAAAAATGGAAATTACAGTAGAGCGTTGGTTATCCAAAATGTCAGTTATTCGAAAGAATTCCAGTTGGCAAATTTAAATTTTCGCTAGTGCTGTGACACTGCAATCTTTGGCTATATCTTGGGCTACTCCAATATTTTTTGTTGATGTGTGTGTTTTAGCTGGCAGCACTGGCACTATTGTGTGGTGTTTTTCTGAGGACTGTGTGTCATGCTGAATTTTTGATACTAGATAACTTCTAAAGTATAAATTTTTTTTTGTTTTTATATTTTTCAATATATTTATTTTGTTTGTAAAAAATAAAGAAATAATTTTTAACGATACAATAGCCACAATTATTATTTTAAAAAGTTTACATTAGGCTTAACATCGACGAAAATTCAACACAAGGCGACATGCAACGGAGTAAAATTTCAACATGGGATAGGTTAATATATTTTTTCATACATAATCGATTATCCGAAAAATAAGTTATCCGAACAACCCCAGTCCCCAATTGATTCGGATAAATGACGTTCTACTGTATGTAGAAAAGTAGATAAAAGTATGTAAAATATGAGAAAAAATATATTTTATTGATATTTACAGTATTTTTCTTCTTATTAAAAAACGGACCTTATTTAAAAAATAGCCCTCATATGTATTTTGGCAGGCTCCTATTTTCAGCCGTTGGATTTTAGTCATTAATTAATAAACTATAATAATAATCATCATTTGAGGCATCTTATTTTTTTGACAGCTTTCAATTGCATTAATTAGAAAATTTTTGTTAAAATAACAAAATTATAAAACTTAATGAAAAGAACCAAATTTTTTTTATTTTTCATTGTCATTAAAATATAACATTTTAATATATTATATACAAATTTATCACATTTTATTTAATACAGCTTTAAATATTAAATATTTTCTAAGTAATAAACTAAAAGTATTTTTTTAGAAAATAGGCCTGCAGTTTTCTGAAAATCCACCGGCTATAGTTTTGGAACCATTGTTCTAACCTTTTTATTTATTAAATTTTAAATGATTTCTCTTCATTCAAGCTTTATTTTGTGAACAGAAATTTTGTACCATTTATTTAACAAATTGAAACATATTTGAAAATTGAAAATTCTATCTAAAACATTAATAGAAATTAAGACAAATGCAATGAAATTTTTGTTATTGAAATTAAAGTTTTATTTTAATCTATGCAATTAGTTTTAACTATAATTTTTTTAAAATAAAGGTTAAAGTTGTGTTTATTTGTTTGAAGTATTTTATATTTTGACTATCTTTTTAAAAAGAATCCAAATAACAGATAAGTGTAATATTTTTTTAATGATGATTTATGCACCATACTGAACTAATTGTGGAAAACTTACCCAATTTAAATCTGATGTTTATTTTTAATTAAAATAAACTGCTTCTTATATGAACACTTTAAGTATTTTATTATCATTTTTTTCATTTTAGGTTTGTGATGTAAGAATAATTATGGACAATAAAACACGAAGATCAAAAGGAATAGCATACATAGAATTCGCCAGTATTGAATCTGTTCCTTTGGTAAGTATGGTTGTTCATAAAATACTTGCTATAAAGCAGTGATTTTCAAGTGGTGTTTACAGACCAGTTTTCTTTCATTTTAATTCCTTGCAATTTTTGTGAAATTAAATAAAAATTATAGAGAGAGAATGGAGTTCAAATGCATGTTTTAATTTTAATCTTTTAAACTAAATTGGTAAGAAAAATACAACAGAATTTGGTTTTAAACATTTTGAAAAAAATGGATTGGGTTTGCAAGCCATTTTCAAGTATGGTAGAGCATTGATTATCTGAATACCGATCAACCAACACATCAGTTAACTGAAAGCGTTCCAGTCGGTAAATTCAAATTTACAATAGTGCTGTGGCACTGCAGCACTCTTTTCCTCCCTGCCAACCTAAACTGTAGACCTACTTTAATGTACTACTTTATGTAAGGTATGTATTTGTAAGACATATGATATAAAATAAATACTGTACAGTTTTGTGTTTAATATATTTTTTCATAAATGATCAGTTGTCTGAACAACCCCAGTCCTGAATTATTTCAGATAATCAATGTTCTACTGTAGTTTTTCAGGCTGATTTTTACTATACAATTCTTTTCTGGCACAAAGTGTTAAGAGATGAGGGAATAAAATTTTTCCTGAAATTTGAATATTACCATATCTTGAATATTTGAATACTCTGAATATTCAATGAGTTTAATCGTTTGAGTTATTTTATATATATAAAGTACTTTGCTTAAAATCAGGATACTTTTTTCAGTTATAAAAATACAAGTAGAAATTGCAGCACTGGAAATCAGTCTCTTGAAATTTTTGAACAAGTGGGCAAAGTGAGCAAAACAAGCAGGTGGTGTTTAGTGAAGGAAGCAGAGTGAGTGGGGACTGAATGAAGGGAATAGGATTGGACTGCTTATATATAAATGTTATCAAAGGTTACCTGGATAAGTCAAGGAAATTTAACCTTTTCTAAATCACGCGAATGAAGTAATATTAGACACTGATAAGTAAAACAACTTTACAGTAACCAAGTGTCTCAGTAATAGATTTACAAAAAAGGAATTTGGAATTATATTGAATTATTAAAAAAAGGAATTATAAAAAGGAAAATTAATTTTTTTCAAGTATTTGTTGTTGTAATTATATATTAACTACATTATAACTATTAGACAAATATTTAAATTATTTATTAGATATCACAAAATTAATTTTAAATAAATGTATGTTTTATATTAGGCATTGGGATTGAATGGTCAAAAATTATTAGGAGTCCCAATTATAGTACAGCCAACTCAAGCAGAGAAAAATAGACTTGCTGCCAGTGCCAACAATCTTCAGAAAGGAAATACAGGCCCCATGAGACTATATGTTGGGTCTCTTCATTTTAATATAACAGAAGATATGTTACGTGGAATTTTTGAACCATTTGGAAGGGTATGTTTTTATTTCAAATATATTAATTTGAGTCTTAATATTAATATTCAATTTAAAATCTTAAAAATTTAATGTATATTTGTTTGTATTCTGATTATTCTCATTTAAGCAGTATCTCTGAATTATGTTTATTATATTAACATATTTTAAACATAATTTAATTTATATATAAACATTTTGTCTTGAATGGGAATTACCATCTTTTTTGATGAACTACAAAATTCTACAAAAAGGATGTTTAAAATTAACTAATAATTGTTTAGTGAATTTTAAAAAATATTACAATTAACTATAACTTAAAATATTTCTTAAATCAGTTAAATAATTTCCAGTTATTTGAATTAGAATGCTATACTGTTTGCAATTTTTTAATTTTGTTTCTTTCCTTAATTATTGAAATCAAATGATTAAATTTTATCATGAAAAATATTGATCTCAAGCTATAATTATTAGATAATGTCAAATATTGTTACAGATTGAACATACAATAGAATTCCTTTTAGGACCTGTCAATGGTGCTGGCACTTCAATTTGTTACAAAAATTTATGAAACATATGTATAAAAATGCAAGACACAATCAATATAATTTTTTTTTCAATTTGTAGTTGACAGTAATTTGTATATCTGGAGTAGTATTACCAGGCATCTTGTATTATGCTTCTCTTTGATGTTCAATACTGTACAAAAAACTTCAAAAATTGTTCCTTATTTTTTAAAGAGTTCTTATGAAAGACACTTTATGACAGCTATTTCCTACAAATAAATTTTCACATTTTCATTATCCTATATTTAGATATGAAAAAGTATGTAACTCTAATCTGTAACAAAAGATTTAAAAAGAGTAGCCTATCTAGAAAATCAAGATAATGAAAATTTTTTATTCTGGTATTTGTTTGTGTGTTAAATATGCTTCTGGCTATATGGAAGAGGGCTGCAGATGAAGACTTAATTTTTCAACAAGCAGTATGTTACTTAGATGATAAGAAAGCAAGGCCATGTGCAGAAAATTGTTTTTTGAACTTATTTAAGATCACTATGCATTGGTTCTCCTAAGCTACTAAATCATTATTTCATACTTTTAAAAAACTATCTGTGGGATAATATTGACATGGACCTTGAGTTTCCAAAATATTTTCCTCTGCTTTCATTTGTCCTTAAATTTCCACTTTATTGTGTCAATCATTGGACATTCTGTATAACCCTTTTGAAAATCTTAAAAAGCCTTGCAAATAGATTGAACATTTAAGATGACAGTGCCACTAACCAGTTCTATCAGTTGTCTTGACCTTCAAAATCAATAGAGATGATTCGTTAAGTCTGTTGTCAGTCATTGTTTTTATTTTGATGCTTGTATGTATTGATATTAAAAATACACACTCCAAAATATTTGAGAGACCAGGAAATTTATGATTTTAGGTTTTAAATTAAACTTATCTCTGATTAAAATAATCATTTCTAATAAGAGTGGCTATTTTCCTCCCCAAAATGTTTGTAGATATATATGATAAATATTTGTTAATTTTATTCACTTTTATATATTAAAATTTTGTTTACATAGTAGATTGGTTCCACAGAATTTAGAATAAATAGAAATCGTGTAAATCAAGATTAATGTTTGAATTGGGAATATAACTTTGTAGTTCATTTTCTATATAAATGGTAATTTCAATTTATCTTTTTCCTTGTGAGGACTAAGAGTGCTTTTTTTTTTTCCATGTTTACAATGGGAGAAACTGTGAATGATGAGTGACAAGGTTTGACATATATCTGGGACTTGACTACCTATGAAAAATTTCTGGAGTTGCTCTCTCATATATGATCCCAGGTCCCAAGAATTGTAGGTTGATGTCTTAATTGAAATAGACATCTGGCCATCCAATTTACACAATTGTGAATTACATACAACTTTGTAGAACCAAGCTACTATTGCAGTATATGCCAATGATAAAATTATTTTAAAAATTTTGTAATGTTTTATAAAAATGTATCTAACAGAAAATAAAAAATAACAATTATTTTTGCAAATGACAAAGCCAACATTGTAAAATATCAAAGATTATCATATAAGTACAGTCGACCCCCCATAACACGGTAGATACGTTCCGTTCTTTATGAATCTATTTTGTACGAGTCCTTGCCAATCATAGCCCGGCATGTATGCACTTTACGGACTACGGCTGTTTGAAAGGTTTTCTTCCATAAAATTAATCAATTCCTAGACTAATTTGACTCAACATTTCCAAAGCACATATATTTTTTTGGGAATAATCCGTATAAACTATGCTATAAACAAAAAATTGTAGGATTACTTACCAAGTGTGCATCGTTCGACGATGCCATTGCTTAAGCTTTTTTTTCGTCGTGGAGCAGCGCACCAAACAGCAGGCGCGATTTCTGATAAGTTGTTTTTCTGCGAAAAATTCGTTGAATTTTGGAGACATCATTAATAGAAATAATTTTTATGGCCGTTGAATAAGAAATGTTTCTTTCACAAGAAATGTATAAAATTAATGCTGTATTAGACTTACGGTACCTAATTTACATACTGTACAGACGATAGTAAACTGAATTTACCTGCCTAAATGCTCCGTAGCGTGGCGCTGGACGGCGGAATGTAGTTCGGCTGCCCGATGACATTTTTCCGAATTATAGGAGTTTTTTACCATGTTTGTACAAATACCGTCACAATTTTTTTGCCGTCATATAAGAATCTGAACTATAGGAACCCGTGTTATAGGGGGGTCGACTGTATATGTATGTCACAGAAACTTTTTCTTTTTTTATTACCACAAAAAAAATGGCTGTCAAAAACAAATAGAAATCATTTATACATTCTAAATTGATTCATTTTAGCTTTTTATTTAATGTTTTTGTCAGTTTTGCACTGTATAATATATCTGTTGTAAAGTTAATGTTTTGTTTTAAAATATTAAATTATTTTTTATCTCCAGATTGATAAAATTGAATTAATAAGAGATTCTGAAACCGGGAGGTCTAAAGGTTATGGATTCATAACAGTAAGTTACATAAAATATTCAAATTAATTTATATTTATTTCATATCAAATTTTTATATTAAAATATAAGTGAAAGTATGCACTTCTGTTAATTTATAAGAAAAAAGATTTAGATTTTTCTGTTTACTTTATTTTATTTAACAGAAATTTAGCTTTTAAACTAAAACCAATCTAAAGATCAAAGTTGTTTTATTTATTTATATTTAGTCTGTTAATTTTCTTCAAATTCATCAGCAGTTAGATATTACAGAATTAATAGTCATAAAAAATCAAAATATTTAAATTTATTTTTTAAAACTTGTTAATTTAAACACTAATAAAATAGCTTAATTACAGTTAATAATAATCACAAGAAAAATGGGTGTTTAATCATAAAGAAACACATTATTTTTATGTAATCAATTTTTTATAATGATATTTCCTATTCCATTTAAATATGTTGTCTAGTTTGACAGTGCCCATAGTGATTATAATCATTTAATTTTCTTTTTATTGAAATTTTATTCAGTATTTATTAGTGAATGAATTTTTAAATATTTTATTTGTCGTTCTGGATTTTTTTAAACCTACATTAGATATTGGATTTCTAGTTGTATTTATAAATGTTATGCTTTATTGTTTTATCTTACTCTAGATATACAATTAGAAATACTAAAAACGTTCTTATTATTCTTATATAGTTATGATTTGTTTATTTTAAGTTAATTGAGAAATAATACTTTTTACTTGTTTCCATTCCCTGTCTTCCTTTTTTCACTATTTAACTTTTGTGTATAAAATAGTATTGTATTTTTGCGGAATGACTTTCATGCTAGTCTGTCCAGGGTAGACCAGAAAGTTTGATATTTTCATATGATAAAAGCCTGCTTGCCTGTTTAAGTAAGGCTTTGTGTGAAATTCGAGAGGAAGGTATTACTTTTAAGGTCAATGTAGTTCACACTAACTACTACTATCAATAAGTTATTAATTGTTTTATTGTCTTGTAAATGAAAACTCTTTCCTGATTTTCAGTTGGTCAAATTACAATATTATAATTTAAAGAAAACATTCTTCCAAGTACAATGTATAATTAACAGTTAGTTTTGTTAGGTCTGATTAATTTTATATTTTAGTGGCAGTTTAATTGGCATGCTGATCATTCCACGAAAATACAATGATAGCAATAATAATATTTAACTAATTTAAGTTATTAATACTGTCATATTACATTATTTAATTATGATAAAGTTTTCATTAGTATTGTAATGACATAATAATTCATATCCTATTAACTTCTAAAATAGCTTCAAATAAAATTTTTTGTGTAAAAAGGGGCCATCTGTTTACTAAAAGGAAGTAATATAAATTACCACTTTAATGCAGAAAAAGCAGTTATGATACTCTTCTGATTTTTTCTTTTTTTATAATATACTTGAATAGTAATGATATATTTTCCCTATACTTGCAGTATTCACATACTTATAAAACTTTAATATTGTCCATTTGGTATTTATAATTTAATGTAATGGGTTCATCCCATAAATATAAAGGCACAACTTGTTATGCAAATAAAAGCTAAACTAATTATTATATTACAAAACTAATTTAATTTTCAGGTAGTTACAACTTACAAATAAACATACTAAAAAATCCTGTAATTATATTGTTTAACAACTTAACAATAAATTTAAATCAAAATAACATTTCTTGCTGTCCCAAAAATATAAAGGCATAATACAAAATAACTAGAACAGTAGAAAGTATTGTTATAAATCTTTACTAATAATCAACTAATAACCAATATACTTTCCCTTTTTCATTATAACCTTGTAGATACAGTCTGACATTGATTTTATAAGTTTTTGAAGGACTTTTGTAGTTATTTTTTTCCAATGGATATTAATCGCATGTTTTAACTCATCTACACTTTTATATTGGCACCCATTAGCATATACAGCTCTAACTAAGATTCCCCAGAGGTTTTCCATTGGATTCAAATCTGGAGAATGAGCTGGCCAATCAATAACTGGGACTCCATTACTTAAAAAATACCCATAAGTTGATTTAGCTGTTACTTTGAAAATTTAAGACTATACAAACAATGAGTCCTATTTTTCTATTTACATCCTTTTTAATTCCAATCCAGGAACCACAAACAGCAGGTAACTTGAAGTAAAACTTCTAAAACAGACAAATACTATTCAAAAATGAAAATGAAAATTAATGAATACACTGTGTACAGTAATTTACTTGATAAGACAGACCTCAGAAAAATACTTTGTGAGGCATAAAGCTGTCTATAATGAAAATTAATTAACTAAAGATTTTTTTTGCCCTGCCAAGGTGTGGCCGAGTTATCGAGTGCCGAGTTTTCGAGGCTCTACTGTATTACAGAAAATTATATAAAAAAAATAAAATCAGGAAATATAAAAAGCAGGTCAATTTAATTAATGCTAATAATAAAATAAGAAATAGTACAACACAAATATTTGCCTATTCTATTCTAAAATACTATTCTAAAAATAAAATACTATTCAAAAAACTTTAAAAAAGTTTTTTAAATATTTTGAAAATTTTTAAAATAACTATAATAAACCTGGGCTAATGTGTACAGTGATTTTAGTTGTGTTGATCTTGTTGTAAAAACCAATGATTTCCAGCAATTAGATCAGCCCAAGGCAAAAAATAACTTTCTAGCATGTCTTGATAATGATTTGCATTCATTTGGCCACTGAGGAATGTAATATTTGTCTTGCCAAACCAACTAAACCCACCCCATACCATTACTGAGCCTCCCTCTTGCTGCCATTTTGAAAATATTTCTTTTTCACCCCTCAAATCATGCCAATAACAAGTCCAATCATCTGGACCATCAAAATTAAACAACTTCTCGTCACTCCAGATGATGTGCTTCCATGTGTCTGTCTGTGTCCCATTTTCTCCCATGTCTGCTGCAAGCACTGTTGCTCATAGAAAAAGGTTAGTGATTGTGCAGGCTTTTTCAATTTTACAGATGAGATGCTGACATGTACTAACAATTCTTCCAATTGTAGATTTTGATACATTAAGCTCTGGATTTGATGCTAGTTTTAAGATGTTTGGTTGCTTTTGATTTCCCTCAAAATACTACAATTTCCTCTGTTTGTAAGCTTTCAGGGTTGACCTGTTAATTTATTTTGTCTGTATTTTTCTCCAAGCTTTATGGAAATTGTCAATTACAGTTGGAGAACGATTAATTTTCTTTGCAATTGATTTTGCTGAGTAATTTTCATCTCTTAAAGCTGAAATCTTGCTTTTTTAAACATCTGTTAAGGGTTTTGCACGCCCCATGATGAAAAACAATTTATTTACATCAATACATAACAGAAATAGACATTTGAAATACATGGTAGTTATACTGTAGTACCATATGACCACTATTGTTAGAAAACTGAACCTGCCGTTATATTTTTGGGACAGCGAGAAACGTGATTTTGATTTAAACTAATTGTTAAACAATATAATTACATGATTTTTTGATATATTTATTTGTAAGTTATAACTATCTCAAAATTAAATTGGTCTGTTATATGATAATTAGTTTAGCTTTTATTTTCATAACAAATTATGCCTTTATATTTATGGATCACACCTTAGTTTCCAAGTGTTATTTACTGTAATACTATGCAAACATTGATTATATGGTGCCATTTCTATCCTCCTATTATAAGCAAGCTTCATTAAAAAAAAACAGTAGTTTTAACTGTTTCTGGCAAATATTTGTGTTGTACTATTTCTTATTTTATTATTAGCATTAATTAAATTGACCTGCTTTTTATATTTCCTGATTTTATTTTTTTTATATAATTTTCTGTAATACAGTAGAGCCTCGAAAACTCGGCACTCGATAACTCGGCCACACCTTGGCAGGGCAAAAAAAATCTTTAGTTAATTAATTTTCATTATAGACAGCTTTATGCCTCACAAAGTATTTTTCTGAGGTCTGTCTTATCAAGTAAATTACTGTACACAGTGTATTCATTAATTTTCATTTTCATGTAGTAAAGGCTCTATGCCTTCATAAAGGTTGTACTTTTCCTTTGTTTAAGGGTATTTGGGCAGTTTATTCTCTGTTGTATTCTCAAGTAAACAATACATACAAGTACAGTACAGTATTTTCTGAGGAAACACTCATATTTATTTTTTTCAACCCCATTTCCGATAACCCGGCATTTTCACAAACTCAGCCACCCTTTGGTCCACATTAGGCCGAGTTTTCGAGGCTCTACTGTATTAGGCAAATATATTGTAATTGCTTTGTAGTGGCTTGGAAAGTGCAGAGCAGGAATGTTAATTAACTTCAACCAAAATTTGTATTTACAAATGCTGTTTCAAATTGAATTTTACCATAGTTAGTAACATGTTTTTCTCACTTGCTTTTAATTACAGGCCTATGTTGTTTTGTTATATGACAGTCAATAAGCTTGTTTTTAAATAATTGCAAATAGCATTTATCTTCTGTACAAATTATTTGTGTTGCTTAAATATAAACATAATCTATTTAATTATAATTTGTAATAATTACAAACAATTTTCAATCTTGCAAATCAGATTGAATATTTAATACTTGTGAATGACTAAATTTTAGAAAATAATCATTTCTAGAATCAAAACCTTTTAATAAATTAATAACATTAAAAAATTAATATTTTGTAATTATGTATCAGCAAAATTTCAAAGTATTTTCATAAAATAGGAAAATAATAAAAAATATATACAGTAGAGCGTCATTTATCTGAAACGTCAGTTATCCGAAAGAATTCCAGTTGGCAAATTTAAATTTTCGATAGTGCTGTGGCACTGCAATCTTTGGCTATGTCTTGGACTACTCAAATATTTTACGTTTTTGATATTAAATTAACTTCTGAAGTATAATTTTTTTATTGTTTTTATATTTTTCAATATATTTGTTTTGTTTATACAAAATAAAGAAAAAATTTTTAACGATACAATAGCCACGATTATTATTTTAAAAAGCTTACGTTAGGCTTAACATAGACGAAAATTCAACGCAAAGCGACACACAATGGAGAAAAATTTCAGGATGGGCTAGGTTAATATATTTTTTCGTACATAATCGGTTATCCGAAAAATAAATTATCCGAACAACCCAGTCCCCAATTGATTCGGATAAACGACACTCTACTGTATATATATGACTCATTCATATCACACATGTTTAACTATTATTATTATGTTGGGTTTTGTGAGTTATACTCGGTTCACACTGGTGGCTGTGTACTATGCCAGACCAAAGTCAAGACATAGCAACCAAAACAAAACTAAAATTAAATAAAGTGTCAGTGTGTGTGTCTGTATTCAGAGATTTCCTAACAATGTGACATGTATTCAATATATAATGGCCTTCTGTAATGTGATGTATGTATTTCTACTCAATTGTAATGTTCCCAGGCTTTTATGTAGTGTGTGTGGTATCATACCTGTACAGGAGAGAAAAACAGGTACAATAAGTACAAATAGGTACAGTAAGCACCCTATCCATCCTCCACAGATGCCTTATTTCCTGGGCAAGTTCTGTGTACTTGCTAATTTTTTCAGTGCATGCATTTTGTACATTGTGAGTGTTTGGAATGGCTATGTCTATAATGTATGTGATTTTATTGTGTTTGTCAATAAGTGTGATGTCTGGTCTGTTGTGGTAAATTGTTTTATCTGTGATTATGGCTCTGTCGTAATACATTTTGTGCGTGTTATTTTCCAATACTGTCTGTGGAATATACTTGTAGTATGGTTCGTGGATGTCTGCCAATTTGTGTTTCTTTGCAAGCTCTTGGTGTATTATATTTGCTACTTGATTGTGTCTATGTAAGTAATCTGTCTGTGCCAAGAGCTTGCAACCAGAAGTGATGTGTTGTATAGTTTCTGGCATGATGTGACATTTTCTGCATGTGTCATTTGTGAGTGTTGTATCTTTGAGTATGTGTTTTCTGTAGTTTTTAGTATTTATGACCTGATCCTGTATGGCAATCATGAATCCTTCCGTCTCCCCAAAGAGGCATCCCCGATCTAACCAGCTGTTTGACGCAGTTTTGTCAACAAAATCCTGGGCCAGGTCGTAAGGATGCCTGCCATGGAGAGCCTTTTGAGCCCATGATTGCTTAATGTTGTCTATGCTTTTTATATGTTGTGTCATGTCTGTATGTTGTGAGTGTAAGTTTAATGGTGTGTTATTTGAGTCTGCTAGAGTTACTGCTTTATGTAACTGTGATGTTTCTTGTTTCTTGTAGAAAAACTCTCGCAGTGACTGTATTTGTTTGTAGTGAAGGTTAACTATGTCAATCAGGCCACGTCCGCCTTCTTTACGTGGAAGGGTTAATCTTTCTGTGGCGGATTTAGGATGATGTTGTTTATGCTTAGTAAGTGTTGTTCTTGTTTTCCTTTGGAGTTGCTCGAGATCTGTGTGAGTCCAATGTATAACTCCAAAAGAGTATGTGAGTACTGGGATGACATATGTGTTTATTGCTTTAACTGTGTGTTTTGCATTTAACTGTGTTCTAAGTATAGCGTTTAACCTACTTTGGTATTCTTTAATTAATCGTTGCTTTATTTGTGTATGTTCTGTTAGTTTGGCCTGTTGGAATCCTAAGTACTTGTAGAACTCGCCCTCTTCCATGGATTCAATAACGTCTCCATTTCCAAGTGCAAAATCTTCTTTCTTCAGGATTCCTTTTTCTATGTGAAGTGTTTTGCATTTGTCTAAGCCAAACTCCATTTGTATGTCCTTAGTGTATGAATGTGTGATTTGTAGGAGTTGATGAAGTTGTTTTTGTGTGGATGCATAAAGTTTTATGTCGTCCATGTACATGAGATGCGACAGCGTAAACTGTGTTGTTTTTTCTTGTCTGATATTGTAGCCATAATGCGTGTTGTTTAACATGTTGGATAATGGGCTAGGCAGAACTAGAGAGGACTCAAGGAATCTCCTTGAAAAATTCCTCGCCTAATGAATATTTGGTTTGTTTGTATGGAAGTGTTGTTACTAACCCTGAGATGTAGTGTTGTTCTCCAGTGCTGCATAGTGTTTTGGAAGAATGCAATGAGTTTATTAATATTATATATAACAATAATTAAGTACATGTTTAAAATTTTGTGCCACATAATAGAAATATAACATAAAATTTTAAATATGTTTTAGTTATCCAGACTAAAAATTTGTTTAAAAACTTCTTTATTTTTAATCAGGCTTCTAATAATTATTTAGTAATTATAAAATGTTTGATTTTGAAAGAGTTTTTTCCCTTTTTTAACATAAATTATCAAAAGTTGGTGGAAAGATATTTGGATTTTATGTATCTTTGTATAAAAATATATTAAAATAAACTACTGTGTTATACAATGTTTGACGTTAAAAACATAAATTAGAAATCTTTTATTCTGTAAAGGAAATGAAAGTGAACAATAATCATAGAGGGAAGTTCTAAAATAAAAATTATGTCTGACTAATCAATGTAAAATCAGCATGATAATGAAGAATATAGTTAAAATTACAGTAGTACGTGATTTTTTTTGTATGCACGTTTGCGTGCGCACGCGCACACACACACACACAAATCATATTTATTTCAAATACAGTAAAACCCTGCTTAATGCTGCCTCGCTTAACACTGATTTGATATAACACAGTTTGTTCAAAGTTTAAAACAGCTCAAAATTTACGCCAATTTAAATTATTGTGGCATTTCATTGATTCATATATAAGTCGATTATTTACGAATATGAACCAATCAGAAAAACATGGCAAAAAGATGTACTTTCTTCATGTTTGTTTGGTGCAATTTTGGAAAAAATATAACACCATAGATGCCATAGGCAATATCAGCTTCGCTTGGCAAGAATTAAATGATAAATGCAGGAACGAAGTGTGGAAGAAGTTATGGCTGAAGATATCCAAGAATTCACAACGAGAAGAGCCTGTTGCTGTATCGTTAGGTTGACCAAATTGTCAACCTAATCAATATAGCTGGACTAGGAGATGTAGACAAGATATTGAGGAGTTACTGCCGGTTTCTGGTGAGAGCCTTACCAACGACAACCTTCAAGAACTGGCAGAACAAGGAATTCACGTAGAACTGGAAAATAGAGATTCTGAAAACGAAGAATTTAAAAAATTTCTCTACGGATTTCCTTATTAAAATTTTGGTAACAATAACTGAAGTTGTTGATCAAATTGTAGCAAATGATCCAGATTTTGAAAGGAGTGCAAAAACAAAACGAGGCATTTTGTATGTGATCTTCTGCTACTGATATTTGCGTAACGAAAGAAAAAAGCGACAAATGAAACTTTAATATTTCATTGCAAAAAAAAAACAACAATTTCAGAAAAGTCAGAACCTTCTTCACAAGAAATTAACGTTACATTTCTGTCTACACATGTTTGTGTTATTTAACATATATTATTATGCAAATCAATATAAAAATAACTTAAAATTAAAATAAAAATTTGTTTATTTTTGGTTGCGTTCCTATGCCTATTTACTCTGTGTTGAAATGACCTCGTTTAGCACGTTGTCGTCTAGGAATGCATCCCCTGCGTTAAGCAGGGTCTTACTGTACATTAATTAATTGGTGCTTCAATTTCAATTTATTACTTTTTTCACAATTTAGTAATAATTGAATTCGATATCTTGTGTAACAGTTTTTAGTAAACATTACTGCTAATAAAAATAATACAAAAGCATACCTCAAATTCTTGCAAATTCATTTGGTTTGATATGTTGATTTAAGAATATCAACAGATGGTCATCATAAAAATCAAACAAGTTGTTCAGAAAAGAAAATTTAAATGGTTTTCATTACTTCTATATAAAATTTTTAAATACTCTTTCTGCATACTTTCTCTTTATTTTAATAAAAAAAGTTATAATATTAANGAATAAGAACAACTGAGGCCTGTAAAGGCTGTGAAGTTTGACTTGAGCAATATCTAGTAAGAATGGTTTTGTCAAGGGCTGCAGAAACAGCATCACATCATCAAGCTCAACTTGAAGCTCTTTTCAATTTTTCAATTTCTTTCTCATATTGAATATTTTGTCACGCTTGACAGGAGAATTTCTAGTATAATATGTTTCTCTAATATATAGTATTTTAAATATGCCTGCTTTTTTACACAAAATGTGACTTTTTCTCTTAATAATTTAACAGTTCAATTTGTGAAACATTTCAATTTTAGAAAATAAAGTGGATATGAAAAAGTCCAGTGTCTAGTATCAACACTTCATGGTGTCTCAAAATATACAGGGTTCCTATGCATTTGAAAAGTCGGAGAATTTGTCAAAAATTGTCAAAAAGTTAGTGAATTTGTCTCTTTAGCTGGTTTGTTGATTTCATTATTTCATTTGCTGAATATGGCTGACCAAGTGTAGCTATCTGCAGGTGGCAAGAAGTAATGCTGCAATCTTTAACTTCTAGACTACTACTAATTACTCACTACTTTACTAACACTAATAATTAAATTACTTATATAGGCTCTACATATCAGTCTGTAGTTATTTATAAGAAAACTGGTAAGACTGATAGCCACTTAGCCACGATTATCTGTCTTTACATTATTACAATATAATATATTAATATAAATTAACTAGTAGAATTACCTTTCCTATTATTTAACTTAATGATTACATTATAATTATAATCTAACTAAACATTTAATTATCTCTATCTCAAGTGTTAAACCGAACCAAAGTTACTACCTAAATGTGTAAGAAGTTTTACTGATTTATAATGATCAGTCTAAATAATAAAAGTTTCTTAAGTATTTAAAAAAAATGTTTGATTTCTTTAAAAAACCATAAATTGCTGGATAGATAGATAGATAACACTTTATTGCACCAAAAATACATCTGCGCTGGATCCAACTGGAATGATATTGGTCCAACAAAAATCCTGCTGGATTTCAATCCTTAATCACAAACCATCTTTCTCACTTTTATAGCAAATTTTAATTAAATGAATTGTTTTCAGCCATCTTAAATAGACTTCCTCAGGTTTAACATAATTTCAAACATCGATTAGAACATAAGATTTGAAACTTTGAGTTTCGCTTGTGTGAGATATGACAACTCTTTCCCTTTGGGAAAATAAGGGGGATAAAGTTAATTCTCCCAACATCAGGAAAGTTGAGGAACTAATAAGTATGTGGGAAATGTGGTACAGATGGACGAAGACACCTCTTTACCATTTAACCTGTTTACTGTACAAATATGCTTACAGTATAGTTAAAGTTGTCTTTGTTTTTTATCTTAAGTTCATAGCATCACTGGTGGAATCTGGAGCAATGTTCAGTGAAAGATCCAGAAGGGAAAGATCGTTTGATTTCCATCCGATATCTAGCACTAATGTAAATCACTTGTGTTTGTTCTGAGTTGAGAGTCCTCCTTTTGAAAGGCAACTGTTAATTTGTGGAAGGAAAAGGCAGCAATGGCAGCGAAATAGTGGAGATGAAGTGTGAGGAAAAGGCAAATGACCGGAGGTGATTGGTGGCGATGGCTATGGAAGAGGTGACTCTCGACAGTGTTGGGTCCTCAAGACACCGGCTTTTATCATATTCCTGTCCCTCGATCATTCCCTGGATTGGTTTCAGACCCTCACCCACTCTTTATGATGGGGATCTTATAAATTCTCTGATTTACTTATGTCATTTGAAGAATTGGAGTTCACAGAAGTCGTCATTGTCTTTTCAAACAATGGAAAATCCTACTCCAATCCAAATGATTGATCTTGGGAGCTGCACTGTCTAGACCAGTGGCTCTCAACTAGGGTCCATGTAACATTACTGGGGGTCCACCGAAAAAATATACCGAATTGGGGTTCATGGTGATATTTTAGTGGTCTATAGGGTAATTCTACTTCAGAACAATTGTTTTACTGAGAATTAAATTTCTACAGTATATATATTGTCAATTTCTTTATTACTCATTTCTTCATAAGGGTTAAAATATTGAGTACATGTACAACATATATATCTCATTGACAAAGGTCAAAGAGAGATTATAAAGCTGGGGTTTTGTTAAGAGAACCTTATACCATTAGTGTCATGTCACTTGACAGTGACACTTCTGAACATTTCCTTTCTTTTCTTATTAGAGAAAAATATAAGGTTTTTTCCCTGTGCAATGTCTATGGTGGTCCACAGAAACAAAATTGAGAAGAAAGGGGTTTATAGGTAAAAAAAAAAAAGGTTGAGAACCCCACTGGTCTGGACACATTTTATTGTGAAATTATGAAGGATGATAGGCAACTGCAAGATCTATGGTCTATTATCAAAATTTCTGTTTCTTTCTCACATGGGAATGCAAGTGTTGAGAGTGGTTTTTCAGTTAAGAAATCACTGTTGAGTGAAAATCTTAAGGAAGAAAGTTTAGTTGCTTAATGCTTAGTTTATGATGGGATCCATTTTGCAGGTGGTATTGATCAAATAAGTATAGACCAGAAAATGTTGTTAACAGTCAGAGGATCTAGACAGCGATACATTGCATCTCTGAAACAGAAAAAAGATATTCAGAAGCAGCAGGCATTGAGGGCTGAAGAGAAAAGAAAACTTACACAACAAAAGAAAATGTTAAGAAAAAGATCATGAAAAGGTAGTAAAAGAGATTGAAATGAAAATAAATACACTTGAGGAGAAAAAATTAAACTACATTAATATAATAATTTTTGTATTTTGTGAATTGTAATTAATTTTTTATTTTCAAATTATCTGTATTTTGAAAAAAGAGAGTTAATACTAAGAAGTTTCTCTGTATTTTGATTGTTAATTTCGTAAAAAAAAAAAAAATAAGATTTTACAATAAATTAGATGCATTTTTTAGAGAAGCTATAGTATAAACTTACACCTATCCCTCTTTACGTACAATCTATTTTTATGCAATTTTGAAATAATGTGGTTGACAAAACTAATTCTTTTTTTACGTGATCAATTTTTTTATGAGGGAAGAAAATGCTTCATTTGAAAATTTTTAAATTTAACTTTTTGTTAAAATTATGTTACTGTTTTAAAAAGTTACTCTTTTTGTTGAAAGATTGGTTTTAAAATTACATGTTTCTAAGTCAAGACTTCATTTTAAGTACAGTACAATACTATTTGTATATCAAAGAATACTGCTTGTTGATTTTATGCTACCTTGTATTTACTAGATTTACATGCAAATAATAATGATAAATGATGATAAAATAAAAAAGTTCGTGTTTTGTTTGTAAATTGCTTAATTTTTCATTACATTGAAATTGTGGATTCTATCAAACATTTTTCTACAGTATGTATGTACTGTATTTTTTAATCTGGCAGTGTTTGAAACACATCAACTGTGCAAAAAGAGAAATAGATGTACTCAATGTTCACAGTAAATAAAATGCTTTTTTATTATGTCGATACTCCACACCATAAAAAATGTAAGGATCAGGGTATTTGGACAAAGTTGGTCAGGGAATTCAAAACAAAAATTTGAATAGGAACCCTGTATATATGTTATAATTTCCCATATTTTAATTGATTGATAATGTTTTAGTATAATTATTATTTTTCATATATTTAATTAACCAAGAATGTCCACTTAAAATTAATGTTTTTCATTTATTTTTACAAATTAAATATTTTCACTAGGAAAAAAATGAGCATTATTAATTAGCATTTATTCTTAAGATTCAAAGAAAGTTAGAATATGTCTTATACTTTTTAGAAGAATAAAATACAGTAGTTTCTTCTAATTACTTATATTTTCTTTAAGGATTATAGGCTAATTAACTAATTTGTTATGAGTTATTTGTTAATTCTTGTGTAAATTATCTGGTTTTTATTTCATATTTTAAAAAGGGATTTCATATTAGTTATTTCAGCTTGTAAATAATAGAAAGATTGAAAAATAGTATTTATTATCATTTTGTTCATTTTACTGTTTTGTGGTGATGTATGACATTATATTTTACATAGTACTTTCATTATTACTTTAATTAACATATCTAAGATAAAGATTTTTAAAAATATTCAAAAGCTTTATTTATTTAATATTTTTGAATTGGAATTTTAAAAATGATAACTATGTTGAATTGCTAATTTAAAATATTTGTTTTAGTTAAATTTAATACAATATTCTTTTAGTTTACTAAGTAATGCATGATTTTTGAAGATGTTTTCTCTATTAGTTTTGATGATGATAATAAAATGTAATATTATCATTTATGTAATAACAACTAGTTATAACATAAAATCTTTTTAAAATTTCTTTTCTACTGTTACTGTTCCAGGAGTCACATGGGCTTTCACATGCTCCAAAGCACCTTTTTTTTTTTTTTTTTAATTTTTCTTTTATTTAAAATTTTGTAAAAATTTAAAAAATTCCTATCTTACTAACTTTTCAATCCAAATGCCTTGCAATTGACACTTTTCTAATTGGAGAAATGGTTTATGAGCAAATAAAATGCTGGGGTCTGAAAGACCTCATGCAACCACTAATAAAGGCAAGTTTTTACATAAAAGCATTTCTAGCAATGATACTGTTTGGTGAGCTATGACATCTCAAGGTTATCACAACATTGTAGGCAATGTTTAAGTACCAACATTTACATTTAGGCTGTGATGTGGCTAATTAATGATAGTTAAGTGTCTTTAAATTTAACTACAGTGGAACCCCGGTTAATGAACGTCCTGGTTAACGACCAAATCAATTAACAAACTTTTATTTTGCAAAAATCTTGTCTCAGATAACGAACAAAATTTGAATAACAAACTTAACAGCTTTTTGTGTCAAATTTGTAAGCTTGCTGACTTTTAGGGGGAATCAGTTAATCATGTGTCGGTGATGGTCTAGGGTCCATTCGTACATTGGTGGTGGCAGAGGAGACAAAGATGACAAGTGTTTTACAATGAAAATCGTTTATTAGAACGGGAAGATGCTTACATATTTGAGGTGGTTGGAAATGGCTTATCTACAGTATTTTCTCCCGGCACTGAGGAGTGGCATATTGCTGGTCCTACGATAGTGCAAGCTGATCAGTAGTAGCCCCAGAGCGGACGAGGTGAGTTCGCTTGGTCACAGAAGCAATGGTAGGTGACAGAGCTGCAACGACTGAAGCGGTTTGCGAGACACAACACAAATTTTAGTGGGCATGACTTCAGGCCTAATCCAGATGAAGACACAAATTAATCACCATAGAATTTTTAGGAAAACTGCATTTTGATCTTGAGATTTGGGGTTTTTATAGTATTTCTTCCTTGAATCTCGCCTTACGATTAGTCCTGCGTCCCATTTCTCGCTTCCCGATTGCTTTCTTCTTTGTCTCCAGGTGAAAACCGAAACAGATCAGGTCAGGTGAAAGGTTTGTTCCGAGGCATTTATTTGACACCTGTTCGTTGAATCAGATCAGAGATTGTTGATAAGCCTATAAGCCTTTTGCTCATAATTTAGCCTATTATTTCTGCTATCTGTCATTTTAGAACTTTAACAATTGTATATAATGTTTTATACCCGTCAAATCGTTCCCCTTTTCCGAAAATTTAACCTAGATTGACTGTTTATGACTGCTTCTGTCAGAGTTTCATCTTTTCCACAGACATTCCACCTGATCCGTTACGTCATTCATTTTCGCGTCACGTTTGTTTTGACAACTACAGTACAGTTTTTTTCCTTACTTCTCCCTGAACTTTGATCTGACTTAACAATAATGTTTTCACTTTTAACATCTGGATATTAAATTATATTGGGTTGATGCAAAAGTTTGTCCTGTTTTTTTGAAAAGAATCAAAGAAAACCATTTTACAAATAAAATTACAAAAATACTGACGGCTAGAACAAATTAATTGTATTTGCATTAATTTCTATGGGAAAAATTGCTTCAGTTAACGAACAGACTCATGGAACAGATTACGTTCGTTAACCGGGGTTCCACTGTATTTCAAATTATTTTAAATTAAAAGTGATTAGTTTAAAATTGAAGACCAATTCTGTCTGTAAAACAGACTTTGTCTTCAGTTTCTAAAATAAATTTTAAAAAATTTTGATGACCGAAGCAGCCTACAAAGAAAGATGGTTCATAAAAAGTTCTATTCTGGAACAGTGAAAGTGAATAAATGGTGATTGTTTTTCTGATAGACATAGTTCTCAATTGTTACCATCCAACAGAAAGATATTAAAAATGATTACACGATTTCAAGTTTTTCTTTATTATTAATGTAAATTACAATAGAAATAATTTAATAACATTTTAAATTAATTTTCAGTTTTTGAGGATCTTTTGATAAAATTACCAATTTCTATAAAATCTATGAACATTATTATATTCTATTTCATAATGATGATTTATTAGACTAATTACCTAAAAATCTTGTTTCAATATCAATAGTATCTTGTAATTTTGAAAATTAAATGCATAATTTTTAGGTAGGCATAAATATTTCTTTATCAAAGTTGATTTGCATCAACTCTATATTAATTTGATTCAGTTAAACTATTTAAATTTGAAAGAAATGATTTTTACATTAATTTAGGAACTTTTGTTAAAATTCAATGGATGGTCATATTGCAACTAGATTACAAGATCTGAATTTTTGTAGAACTATATTGTAGTTTTGAATATATAATATAATATAAAATTATAAATTTCTTACTGATTATAAAAATTCTCTTTTAATGTGACTGTCAGCCAGTAAAGATAGACTTATATTTATTTTATTAAACTGTTTGTGAATTTATTAAAATTGTAACCGTAAGTTTTTACTAGGTTACATAATTTTGTTTCATCATAAAATTAAAATTGTATAAGAATTAAATTAAAAATAATTTTTTTTATATTGAAAAAGAAACATTAGTGATGGATAATTCAAAATATTGTATTCAATATCAGAGTGATAAAAATGTGTAACCAACTTACTAAGAAAATATAAGATAGTTTCTCTGAATATTCAATTGTTTTTCAGCAATAAATAATACTGTTTATAATGATTTCATTTATAACTAATGAAAATAAACTGGAACTTTTGACTATTATATTGACGAAAAAAATTGAGCTATCGAACTCAAAATAAAGTATGCAAAATAAATTTAGATGCAAAGAAATTTTTAATTTTCTTTAAAATTTGATTTAAAAATGACCATCTATTGATTTGTAACAACTTTTAAAATTAATAATTAGAAATATAGTTACTAAACTCGTGATTAAAAGAAATGGAAATTTATTTGTTTGAACATATCAAAAATTTATTATAATAACAGTAGATATAATTTTTAATATTTATCTATTTGGAATTTTCTGACTAGAAGTTCTTAGAATCTTAGATAAGTAAAATTATTTTAACATTAAAATTGGCATTTGATAATACTGGTATACTGCATAAATTTAAGAATTTGGATAATTAAAAATTTTAGTTAAGTATATTTCAATATCAATCGTTTATACAAATATTATTACTCAATAATAAAACAGTCTGAATTTATGAATTCTGAAATTTAATTCTAAAATAGAAACATTACTTTGAATACAAATTTCATTATTTCATATATATTCATGTTTATGGTTTCATAATTCATTGCTTTTCATATATAATAAAACTTTAATAATTTTATGTTCAGTTATATTTCTAATAGGTATATGCCAAATTTTTAGAAATCTTCATTGGTCATTCTAATTGTAGAAGAAGAAGAAAAAATTATTCTTATGTTAAAATTTTCCCGTTTTAATCTAAACAATTACTTATTTTATAAATATTTATTATTATTAATATTAAAATCAGTTGATGGTCATATTAATATGCTGTAAAATTCAGTTTTATAAAAGAAATATGCTATAAAAACGATTATTTTGATTTTTTTTCTAATTTTCAGTCAAAATTATCATCGATTTCTGCCATTTTGACGGTGCGTACTTTATTTTGAAAACTATTATATTTTATTGGCATTATATTCTTCTGTTATTTTAATCTTAAAATCCATTTGCAGTTTCATGATGCTGAAGATGCTAAAAAAGCCTTAGAACAGTTAAATGGATTTGAATTAGCAGGTAGACCTATGAAAGTAGGTCACGTCACAGAAAGAACTGATACTGCACAAGGTCCTTCATTTTTAGACAGTGATGAATTAGATCGTACTGGTATTGATCTTGGAGCAACAGGAAGGCTTCAATTAATGGCAAAATTAGCAGAAGGTAAGATCTGACAAAAATAAAAGTTCTATTCTTTATTCTTCTGTTTTCAATATGAAAGGGGGAACCTTTCAAAAATTATTTTCTGTGTTTCTCTTATTTAATTATATAATAATTAATAATATAATAAAAAATTTTAATAGTAGCCTATGTCAGTATTTAAATGTAAATGATCAATTTAGCTACATATATATATATTAAATTCAAGAATTTTTCAGACAAGTCGTTCTTATTCATTTCTTCTGTTGCTTAATGGTTTACTACAGACTGTACTAATACATTATTTGACCTAGAACTTGTTCCCTCTTGAATTTAATAATACAGTAGAGTGCCAATTATCCAAAAGAATTCCAGTTGGCAAATTTAAATTTTTGCCAGTGCTGTGGCGCTGCAGTCTTTGGCTATGTCTTGGGCTACTCAAATATTTTACATTTTTGATACTAAATTAACTTCTGAAGTATAATTTTTTATTGTTTTTATATTTTTTAATATATTTATTTTGTTTGTACAAAATAAAAAAATAATTTTTAATGATACAATAGTCTTCATTAGGCTTAACATCGACGAAAATGCAACGCGAAGCGACATGCAACGGAGAAAAATTTCAAGATGGGATAAATTAATATATTTTTCGTACATAATTGGTTATCCAAAATATCGATTTTCCGAACAACCCCAGTCCCCAATTGATTTGGATAATCGACGCCCTACTGTACTTGTAAATATAAATCAATAGTATCATCTACCTTTATCTTACTCATTTCTTTTGTCACAAAGTTTACTAATCAAAAACATCTATTGAAAAGTTAATTCGTCATTAATTAAATATTTTAATGAGCAATATTATGTGTGATGAAATATTATCATATTACATGTTTCTGTTAATAGTGAGGTTGCGGCCAGTTTTCTATGCAAAAACGTGAATGTCAGATGTTCAGTGCAACCTTCCTGTAAGCCTAGAAGTTTGACAATGGCATTTCGAATGTTGCTGGAATCATGCTCAATGTTCCAAATGCCAATGTCAAACTTCTAGGCTTACAGGAAGGCACTGCCAAATATCTGACATTCACATTTTTGCATTGAAACCTTCAGCTGCAGCCTCGCTAATATTCCTGTTTGTTTGTTTGTTTGTTTGTGTGTGTGTGTAAAACAGTTTGCAATAAGATTTTCTTATTCTAGCATAAAATAGCCTCTAAGTTTTTTGTTTGTGTTACTTTTGTTTCAGAGGAGCTAACACATGAAGAAGCATTGCTTCTTCAGGTGTACAAATTTTTATTTTTATTTCTAGCTTGTTTTAATTTGGTTCCTTGGAAATGCAACAGAATGAACACAGTATCAGACATGTAATAAATTTACTGAAACTGGAAAAACATCAAATTTATCTGCTATATCCTATATTTGATATAGTCTACATATTCTCTAATAATTAAACAATTATATAAAAATTTTTCACAGGTACTGGTTTTGAAATTCCTCAGGCAGCTGTAACAGCATTACAAATGACTCAAGGAAGTCTTATTGGACAACAAGCTGCTCCACCAATTGCAACACAGTGTTTTATGTTATCAAATATGTTTGATCCTACAACGTAAGTTATTTTTGTTAATCTTCTTTGTAACTTTTTTGAAATATTAAATAATGCAAAAATATAATATCATAATAATATTATTTTTTGTTATTTTTCAATTCAAATATTAAAGTTACATAATTCGGTGATCTGCATTTTTTTAAAATTTGAATAGAAGCTGAGAGTACAAAGAACTACAAGATAATATAAATGAATAATGATTTCAAACATAGATGTCATTAATCATAACTACAGTGTTTGTAAGCTGTAAACCTGCACAATATGTATTTTAGCAATCGTTTTTAAGAAAAGAAATATGAGAAGTAAATGCTTTTTGGACTGAGATAACATTCAATGAAATTTTTTAAAATGAAATACATAAAATCGTCTTTTCTAAGATTAAAGCTAGGGATGTATTGATGCCAACTTTTCTGATGTATTTACCAACCAATAAATCAGCTAGCAGTTGCTGATAAAACTTCATTATTATTCTGTGTTTCTTCTTTCTTGTTTTCTGTTTAATTTTTTCTGAGTTTGTTTTAGCATTTATCATCATCAAATAATAGTAAATAAATATGTAAATAAAACAAATGAGGTGATTGACTAAAAATAATTATTGTTTGGTAACAATTTTTCCCCAACATTTTTGAGGTTTAGAAGGTCAAGTCTCAGTTGGTAGTTGCTGTGCATGTGCACAGCAACTACCAACTTTATGCAACCTGTTGTGAATGGTTTGGGTGGGCACAGATGCACCCATTGACAATGACAGGCTGCTTTGAATGTCACATGCCATTGGGAATGGCTTCTGATGGATTGTTTGGTGGTGAATTTGCCAGCCTGTACACTCTGTCATGGTAGATTGCACTCAGGCTGGTGCAATCCACTCTTTTGGCATGTTCACATACGTTCCTACATCCATTGTGTTACACATTGCTAAATGGTATTCATATGCCCAACATACTTGGGCAACTGCATGCATCGACAAATCAAGGTCATTCAGTTCCACTATTCAGTCTCATTCTACAGTGCTTGTCTTTATAGCCTGAAACTGTGTCCATATGACCTGATATGTATGCAAACTTAATCATTTGCATATCTTTGTTACATCTACTGGTTCTGCAATTTGCATGTAGCTATACACATTCTTTGTGGTGTTGCAATTTCACTTTTGTGGAGTGTATATAATAGCTATATTTAATCGTTAAGCCTTTGCCTCCAAAGGTACCGATTGACCGTTTACCCCCCCCCCCACCCATTGTTAAGCAAAAATTTGAAGGTATCGATTCATCGTTACCCTAGTAAAAATCGATTTTTATAAAATTTATCACAGCAGATGTCAGCACTTGATGGCACCGTTTTGTTTATCATCTGTTTTACATATTTTTCTCCAGGTGGTGTTTTGTTGACTTAAAAAATTTTAATTAATGCTTTTTGTTCTTAATTAATTTTTTTATTTTATTTTTAGCATATTCATGAAATAATATCACTATAATAAGTTCATTTTTTATGCTATAATAAGTTTATTTAGCTATAATAATTCAACGTGTTATAAATACTGTATTTTGACAAGTATAAGTTGCTGTCAAGTATAAGACACACCCCTATTTTGAGACAAAAAATTTAGAAAAAAAAACTGTTTTAATGTGATTGTGTAAAGATGCATTTTATTCGGTTTTTTATTCAAGAATATGACGGATGGATGAATCGATACCTTTATTAAACTGAAATAATTGTCATTTCTTAATGTAAACTCAGAGGTCGCATGATGACAATCGACAGAACATGGTTGCGATGACTCATGTGTCGCTACTCTGATAATCTAGACCAGTGTTCCGCAACCTTTTTCTACTTGCGGCACACCCATGACTCACCCACGGCACACCAAAATGTTATTCCCCTCAAAAACGTATATTCTACTATTAATAGAATTACGTAATGCCACTAACCTATTATTATTGTTATTAAACAGACATCAACACCTACCTGTGAGCAAATTAATTTTACATATAATTTCTTAGAATACATAAAAATGCGTGGCTTGTAAAAATAAACAAACATTATCTTATTTCATCAGTGCTGCAGCAGAAAATGAAATACAAGCATAAGAAACACAACAACTGTGATAAAAATATATAAATAAAACTTGAAATTAACAGAATATGTAAAAGTTCACGTCACACCTTTCACCATGTGACGGCACACCAGTGTGCCGCGGCACACCGGTTGCGGAACACTGATCTAGACACTCTAGCCATTCAGTTGAGGGACCACTGCACCACTACTGTAGGTAATTTCACTGTGAAAATGGTTACCTATCGAGTATAAGATGCACCATGATTTTGAGCCCCAAAAAGTAGTAAAAAAAAGTGCGACTTATACTCGTCAAGATACGGTACTCAAGTTATGACCTTCAGTTCTGACATTTTATTTTTTTTTATTGGCTGTTTTTTCTAATAAATTTTTCTAATAAAATATCTTGAAAAATATCATATTTAAAACGAAAGATATTAATAAATGTATGTAATTTTTTTAATATGAATATAATGATAATTTGATTTTTGAATCTTTAAAATTAATATTGCCTTTGGACCGTTTACAAAATTAATGTAAACAAGACTGCAGTGGCAAAGGGTTAATATAGCTATTAATATAATATTGAATTGATTTAAAAATAATGAAAAATTACTCTTATGTATATAATCATGAATTTGTTATATATACAGTAGAGCATCGTTTATCCGAATCAATTGGGGACTGGGGTTTTTCGGATAACCGATTATGTATGAAAAAATACATTAACCTATCCAGTGTTGAAATTTTTCTCCGTTGCGTGTCGCTTCGCGTTGAATTTTCATTGATGTTAAGCCTAATGTAAATTTTTTAAAATAATAATTGTGGCTATTGTATCGATAAAAATTACTTCTTTATTTTTTTACAAACAAAATAAATATATTGAAAAATATAAAAACAAAAAAAAATATACTTTAGAAGTTATCTAGTATCAAAAACGTTCGATTCAGCATGACACACAGTCCTCAGAAAAACACCACACAAAAGTGACAGTGCTGCCAGCTAAAACATACACAAACACACAAAATATTGGAGTATTGAAGTAGCCCAAGATATAGCCAAAGATTGCATCGCCACAGCACTAGCGAAAATTTAAATTTGCCAACTGGAATTCTTTTGGATAAACGACGCTCTACTGTATATATATAACAAATTCATGATTATGTACTGTACATAAAAGTAATTTTTACATAAGAGATTATATACATAAGAGTAATGTTACATATATATAACAATTTACATTGTTATAATTACTGTTATTCTTATAGTAATTAAAAATTTCATTTTAAATTTGTTATATTGTAGTGAAACAAATCCAACATGGGATGAAGAAATTAAGAATGATGTTGTAGAAGAATGCAGAAAACATGGTGGTGCTCTTCATGTTTTTGTGGATAAAATATCCCCTCAAGGAAATGTTTATGTTAAATGTCAAAGCATAGCAGCAGCAGTGGCTTCAGTTAATGCACTTCATGGTCGATGGTTTGCAGGTAACAATTTTAACAATTAATTAAAATATAATCTCTATTTTTATAGAACTTGGTTTCTTGATTACATGACTGTATTTTAAAAATACTAATTTTATTAATATATTTACTTTTCAATGATAAGATTGTATTCAATATTAGGAGTGATAGAATAACAAGTCTCGTTTTCCTTTATTTCTTAGACACTCGTAGATTGTCTTTCTTTGCATAAATTATATGAAATTTATTATATCATAAGCCATTTCTTCTACATGTTACATTTAAAAGTAATTTATAGTTTGTTTTCTTATACAGTGGAGCATCATTTGTTTTGAAAGAACCATAACCAAAAATAGTATAATTTGAAATTTAAGTCAGTTTTGTGAGCTTTGATTCATCTTGATAATTTTTATTAATAATTATAATTTTTAACGAATGTTTTGTTCTGTACAGAGTGGTTCAAATGTGTCTCATATTGAATAAGCTAATTAATTATTTGATTAGGAATGTTTTTGTAAGTCTAACTGATTTGGGGACCTATTCTGAGCTCTTCCAATAACTCAACGAGAGCGATACACGGGACATTTGATAAGTCCCCTTAGTGAAAGGCAGTTAATGAACCTTAGACAAATTGCTATTTTGTGCTCCACGTTAAGTGGGTTTCGCTGTGTGTAGTTGTCAAGATGCATCTGGGTTCAATGCTATCGATAGCTGTTACGCTTTTACCAATCACAGTCTAGTTAACATTGTATTTTTGTCACGTGACTGCAACCTGCTATTTTCTAAGTGAAGCATGTGGTTTTAGCATTGTCATGTACCAGTGCCAATGAAATAGTTTTGTTTTAAAATGTCTAAGAAAGGACAATGAAGCCAGCGAACTAAAAGTTGCCAGTTTGAGATACTCATTAATTTTATGGAAGACAACCCTAAATTAATGTCAGGAAGTTAGATGCTTACTTTACCATAAAAGATTGCCAGAAATTGTGGCAAGAAATAGCTGACCATCTGAATTCTGATAGAGGGGCTCACAAAAAGATCCAGAAAGATGGTGAAAAGTAACTGATAGTCATATATTTATATTCGAAGCTATCATTTTAATTTATACATATGTAAATGAAACCTATTTCAGAAATAATGTTTATGCTATAACTACTTACTTCAAATTTTAACAAGAATGCAATTACATTATTCATAAATAGTTAAGGTTATTATTTTTAAGCAATACAACAAAATAGTTTATTAACTCTCTCTCCAATTGCTCGTGAAGTAAAATCATTCTTACACCAAAAGATGCCGTGTTGTTTACACTTTCGTTGTGTTCCTAACGGCAGCTCGATGGTGATCGATAACAAAAGCTTAGTTATTGCATGTGGCTATCGGGACCGAAAACAGAACGTATGGCTCGGAATAGCATTTTCACACTTGATTAAATGTGAATCACATGGTTCCGATAGAAACTGGTTTTTATCGTATTCATTAGCTTAACGATACTACTCAAATAGGTCCCCTGGACTCCATACAGTTCCAAAAAATGACCATTGAGATGCTACTTGTTTTTTCCGTGGAATTCTTTGCCATGTCATGGTCTGAAATGTGCAAACCAGATTTAACAAAGTTTTGGTTTTTTATTGATTCTTTCCACATAAGTCTGAATAGACTTTAATTAGAACCATCCTGTATATTTATTATTAAAAGCATAATAAATTTTTATTTCACATTTTTTCATTTTGATGTCTTATTGGTACATAGACACAATTCATATACCTGATTAAAAGTGCTAAATTGTAAAATTAAAAATATTCTGGCAAAGGCAGATAGAATTAATAATGGACATTACAGATATAAAATCAAGAATAATTTCAACCTACAAATCTAACAAAGCAAATTTATATCAGGAATTTTTTTGTAGTATCCTGTAATAGGAAGACAGTTTGTTTATAAACATATAGACTTCCCATAAATATTGTGATTGTTTCACACTCATTAACCAATAATTGCTCTTTCTCTGTTGCTAATTCTCTTATCTGAAAGACAAAACACATGATGGATCAGTTTCCACCATTTTAATTCCAGGAATGTGAAGAGTAGTGTTCTAGAATTTCTTAGTATATTTTCTAAATTGAATATGATGTAATTTTTTTCTGTTATAAATAATATATGTCTAAATTCATTGTAAATGAAGATTTGATCATTGAAAAGAATAGGAATGTTTTACCATGATGTAAAGTGATATATAAATGATGCTCTACTAAATTTTCATGTTAGATACAGGAAAATTTTAAAAAAATATATTGCATGTAGTTCATAGCATTACTACTAACAAAAATTACTTGTACAGTTTTTGTTTAATTATAAATCATTAAGTAGAACGAAGTGATTATACACATTTTCCATGACAGTTAAAGTAAAACTTGATTCAATAAATTTATTATTTTTACCATAATATAATTCATATAATGAAATCTTATATATTCATAAAATTTTAAAACAATAATAATTTTATTTATTTTAGGTCGTGTCATTACAGCAGCATATGTACCTGTAGTAAATTACCACAGTTTATTTCCAGCTGCAATCACAGCAAGTACATTGTTGTAATCACTTTTTGTAAGGTAAAAATTTCACCCGGATCATTCATCACAAAATAATGTGGATTTCATTCATAAGTGTAAAAAGTATCACAATTTAATGTTGTGATTATCTGTAGTTTTTTTATAGCACTTTCTGGGTACACTTTTAAACTTTGATCTTTTGAAAGACTAAATTCTTACAGATATTAGAAAGATTGTACAGAAAGAAAGCATATGTGGTGGTGTATATAATTTTGTCAGTTTTCTTGTACCCAAATGTAAAAATAAAATTACTTGTGCAGTTGATGTCTATTTCTTAAACATTTTCAATTTCTGTTAAAACAAAACTTTTTAAAATCATAACCTTAGCAGTCTTTTAATGTGCTGATTTACATGTTTTAAACAGAAAATTTTTGTTTTGAATGGGGGGAAGTTGGATGCAATAAATTATTGTTTGTTAACAATTCTGTATAATGTAGTTTACATTATATATACAGTATATATATATTTGCTCATCTACAAATGAATGAATGTTAAAAATATGATGTCCCCTTTTAATAATTTTTTATTAAAAATTTTAGATGATAAATCTTTTTCAAGCTCATTCATAATTTACTGCTTCCACGGATATCTAAACTTCACTTTACTTTTTATTAGCAGGCAGAAGAAAAGATCTGTTAATTTAAATAATAATAATAATAATAAAGATAAAGACAATAAAAAATTTAGTAGAAATTACAGAAGATAATCCAATTCATCTAACTATTACTAATTAGTAAAGTTACTTATCATTTTAAACTTGTATTTTACAACTTGCAGTTTATAAACTTTGCAGTTATGTATACATAACAAGAATGTATTGGAATTGTGTAAAATTTGACCCACCCAGTTTTTTGCAAATCTCCATGTTTTGAGATCTGAACCCAAAAAAATGTAAAATGGGGAAAAATTCTATGGATGTGTGTGCTCACGCTTGAATGATTTTTGGACTTTGAATGTAGTCATTTTTAGTGCCTACTTTTTGTGAGGATTTGGTGGAAAATGCTATCTGACTGATTTTTTTATTGTAGAAATCTTTTCCCTATAGTCTAAATAACATATATCAAGATTCATCAAAATCTGTTAAGTACAGTAGAATGGGATGTAGAGAGCTCTGAATAGGGTCAGTTTAATTATAATCACCCTGTACTTAAAATTTAAATATGAATAATTCTGTGTATTGCCATCTATTGCTGCAGTTCCCAACTTATTTTTATTCCTTTTCATATTACTAAAAAATGTTGGAACCCTGACAATTTTTTAATGATTGTAGATAAAACAGCAAATAGAAACACCAACACCAAAAACAATTTATTGAAAATGCAAAAAAAGATTAATAATGGAAAGTAAATATAATACCATTATTCAAACTAACCATAACTAAACTGTGAAAAGTTAAACTTCTTTTTTTCAATATTGTAAATAGTGCTATTTTACAATTCCAGACAAACCCTTTGTTGGTATCTGCCCTTTCAATCTCCTTGTCACTAAAAACATTTGAAGTATTTGCTATATTTTTCTTCAAAACTTCTCAGCCAACACACCATGATTTTTAATTTGGGTATACACAATACTAGAATAAATTTCCACAGTTCCCACTCTATTTTTATATGAGAAATACTTAAAATTTCAGAAAACAATTGCAGTGCAAAACTAATAATCTTTGATATACTAGCTTGTACTCTATGCCGTTGCACTTCAGCACACTACAGATGATAGGATATTAATTAAAATACTTGGAAAATAAATATTCATTTTGCATATAAATATTTATCAACCTTTAATTTGTAAAAAAATAATCTATGGACCAGAAGT
Source organism: Centruroides sculpturatus (assembly GCF_000671375.1). Lineage (NCBI taxonomy): Eukaryota > Metazoa > Arthropoda > Arachnida > Scorpiones > Buthidae > Centruroides > Centruroides sculpturatus. The sequence goes on along the minus strand of NW_019384498.1, from coordinate 526,661 downwards.
ATCCACACACTACAAAAGGAGGGGCACTAGTTTAAAAAAAAATCAGAATTGAGTTGCATAACTTTCCCCACTGTTAAGATTTTATTTAAAAATAACTTTTATACAGTATTATTAATTAATTAATACTATCAGAGTTGATAGATATACTGGTTCCTCGGCTATGTTCTAAAGAAGAGTTAATGTATCAAGCAGCCAATAGCTGATGCTTCAGTCACTTTGTGGTGGGAAGAAACCATTTTATCCACTCAGTTGGTAGCTAGTTTTGCTGCTTTCATGCAGTTTTGTAATTACTAGTATTATGTATAAAGAATGGAAAAGTATATTTGGGTTTTGGATAATAAGATGATAATTTGAAATTACAGATGATGTAGATAAATTAAATTTTCAATTTAATGTATCCACAGTGCTTATATTGCTACTTATTGTGAATGCAAGTTTTTTACATAATGTTTGTTTCTGTATATAGTGTGTCTGTTTAATAAATAGGTGAATTTGCATTTTTCTATTGCATATGTTTGACAATATAATTGGGAAAAATATGGCTTATCCTCTGATGCATTTAAACAGCCGTAGAAATTTAACTCAGATAAAGGCAAGCTTTATTTTTTTCAAAATACTTTAACTTCAATGCTGCATAAATTATAGTTTTACATTCGTTCAATACAGTGAGAAATAGTATTTAGAATAAAATAGTTTTGTATTTTTGACATAGGAAATTACATTTCTTATGACATTCACATTGAGTCTATAGTATTTTGGTACTGTAATTCATAAGATATTCTGCATTGTCAAAAGTAGAATATGAATGAAGATGTATTGATGGTCTACTGATACCTGTCCTAGCATGCACACACAATATGACCAAAATACCACGTGTCTTTCTTTTAGATTCTGTGTCGTCACTGTCATCTAAATACTGTATATAAAATTGCTTGTCCTGACTGACTCATTCACTGACTGATTCATCATTGCCCAGAGCAAACCGCAGAACCTAAAGAAGTGAAATTTGGTACACAGTTAGGCTACGTCATGAAAACAATCACTAAGAAGGGATTTTTCGAAATTCCCCTGCGGGGGAGAGGGCGAGCATTAAGGCTTAACCGAAAGAACGGCTTCTACTGTACTATTTTAGGTGCGATTTTTTGTTTTTAACTGCGTTTTAGTAGGGTATACCATGCGAATGCACACTAAGAAGAGATTTTTCGAAATTCCCCCGCGGGGGAAGGAGAGGATTAAGGCTTAACCGGAAAAACGGCTCCTACTGTACTATTTTACATGCGATTTTTTGTTTTTAACTGCGTTTTAGTAGGGAATGCACACTTGGAAGAGATTTTTCGAAATTCCCCAGCGGGGGGAGGGAGAACATTAAGGTTTTATCGGAAGAACGGTTTCTACTGTACTATTTTACATGCGATTTTTTGTTACGTTTAGTCTTCATTAAGTACTTAAGTGTATTAAATTAATAGCATTTCAGACATCGTTATAAATGTTTTTATATATTTCGATTTTTTAACCAAATGTTCGAACCTTTTTAAATTCGAATTTGTTATTGCGTATCGGTTCGATTATAGAACGAATGTAAACGTTTCGGAAAATTGATCAAATTGAAAATAGTTCGTTTGATTCTCGGCAATTCTCATCATTCTCGGCGGTAGGTGTTATATAACAATTATTATGGTTGTTGAAATACTGAATATAAATGGGGTTTGCTTGCAAAACCGTCGCGGGTAACAGCTAGTGCGTACATATGTGGATTGTTGATTGCTTGAAAAGGTTCGCTTAAAACTTAAAAGACAATATGTTCCCAAAAATTTAGTTGGCCCTCGAGAAAATTTTGCGTCATACAGTGGCGCACACACTTAAAAAGGTTGCCCATCCCAGGTCTGTACATATTAGTATCATCTAATGCAGGGATGGGAAATCTTTTTCTATGTAATACCCCGTTCGCACCTAGCATTTCGATCTAGATTGTGACTAAGGTCTGAGCCAGTTCCGCGGTGCGAACGCTCTCAACCGTTTCAATCGCAATCGACTGGAGAAAGTTCTCGAAACTAGATCCAGTTATAAGAGAGATCCCACAATCCCACGCGCGCGAGAAAATACAAGATGGCTGCGGAACACGTGTCGGGCTATCGACAGAGAAATAAAAAAGACATCTGGAGAGACGACGAAATCTGTCTATTATTATATGTATGGCAAGAAAAAGTCTTTATTTCTAACCAAAACTTCCATTTTGTTTGTTGCTGTTTGTGACTTACCGCGTAGTTACGTCAGTTTTATCATCGCGTGTAATAGCCAGGTTCTCTAGCGGACTGCCTGTGCGAACAGCACGACGTTCGACTAGCGACAGTCACAATCCAGATTGTAGGTAAATCGAGATCGAAGTGAGTCGTGGATTGTGTGCGAACGTAGTATAAGGATCGTATTTAAAACTTTTGATCTGACGCCGACCGCATGCAAGAGAAAAAAGAAAAAAATGCGGGTAAATCATATTTATTTGTGATTATAAACTAACACAGGTATACTTAATTGTGGAACTGATGTGAACATATAGGAAGTATTTGATTGAATATTAGTCACTATTAGTTTTGATGCGAGTCTGTTATCTGATTTCTTGTTTTTTCAATAAATTTAGGTATTTGAACAGTTTCTCCTGCATATGTTGTAGAAAATGATGATAGAATGTGCTGCAATCTTCCCTAAGGGAAATTGATATATTTATTAATATTTTGTGCGACACGGGCTGCACAAAATATTAATGCAGGCAGCGGGTTGTTCACCCTTGATTTAATATAACTATGCCATCTGTATAAGCCTCTCTATACTGAAGTTAAATATACAGTGTCTAAGGAAATCTTAAGGAACATTTAAAAACCGCGTCGGCATTCTGCTCTGGTGTCTTGGGTTCGAGTTCGGATCAGATTCTAAATTTCATGGGCCGTTTGACTCGCCTACGTTGGGGTTCATATTTTATCAGTTGTCTGCGTTATCGTGGGCACGACCGAACTCATAATGCTTAGTACTCGCAGAGCGGTGTTAAAAAAAAAGTGGACTCTAATCCAAACTCCGAAATTTATTCACGCAAATATAAATCCCGTTCTCACTGACTCTACATAATGTACAGTACAATACTGAATCTATGTGGTAATTACACGCAAGAAAAATTCAATTCATGGATATGCTTTAACATTGACGTGTTTCTTTTCGCTACGAACTTAATTTCAACAACTTAATTTATTACCAAACTAGCAGACCCCGCCACGCGTTGTTGTGGCTCAAAATGTATGTATTATAAATTTATAACACATCCCCGTGGGGGGAAATTTTTCGAAAAAATTATTCTTAGTGTACATTCTCTTGACGTACCCTATTAAAACGCAAAAACCCGCATCTAAAATAGTATAAATAGAAGCAGAGTTCTTTACCGTAAGCCTTCATCCTAATCATCTCCCTTCAGTGCGATTGAATTTCGACATGTATATTATATAAAAACACGTGCGTATTCGAATGCAGCGTTGTGTGAAAATTTCAAAGGAATCGGTAGAACAAACGAACATTACATTTTTATTTATATAAATAGACTAGCTTACCCGTCGCGCATTGCTGCGATCTCAGAAGAAAGGAAATTTAAGCAAACTCGTTATGACAAAATTCAATTTACATTTTATAATTTTTATTAAAACTTATTATTACATTATTACTTCGAGTCGATATTAAAATTTGAAAAAGGGGGATACCTAGATCGGTAAAATACGCGAATTTCTTCCTACAACTTCGGTTGTTGTTCGGGGTACAGTTGAGGTTTTAATGAAGTTCGAGCGAATACATAATTGGTAAAAAAGAAAGTTGAAATAAAGTGATTAAACAAAAATTATTACAAATATCGTAAATAACAGTTCACAAATGCATATACAGTATAGAGATATTTTTTGAAGGGGGTAATGGTCTTCACAATTTGAAATCGATCGAACACACTGTGCTCGAATGCTCGTGTAAACGCGCGCCATCTATCGTAGGATAAATGTACTATGCCAAAAACCTTCGCGGGAGTGTATTAAAAAACTTTCCGAAGTTTTATGGCAATCGTACTATGCCACAAACCTTCGCCGGAGTATATTAAACAACTTCCCAAAGTTTCACGGCAATCGGATAAACGGTGTGGTAATGCATGAAGGACAGACAGACAACACACACACACACACATTCATTTTTATATATATAGATGATCTGCTTTAGTTCATTTTCACAGAAAAGCAAACTTAGGGCATCGTACTCGTAGCGCCATCTGTTGGACATAAAAGCCTTAACCTAGATTTATCTTTTAATTTATATGAATGTTTAACGGAATAATATACAGCCTATGTCCACCCTGAAGTTCCATTCTAAATATTGGTGAAAGAATTTTTGAAATCGGATGAGTAGTTTCGGAGATTACCTGCTGCATACAAACTTACCTACAAACATACTCTTTATAATATTAGTATAGATGTTACCGCTAAAGCTCGAAACTCGCTAATCTGCAGATTAACTAGCGTGATCGGTTAAAGTTGTGAAAATTGTTCCATTTCTCAAATTACCTAATGTATCTAGAGTATCTAGGTAATCCGCACATTACCTACTAGGCACTCGGTAAAGTGAAAATAAGATCTTTGCCACAAATAGGTGTGCTTGTCGCAGAAACCAAGTGCTATGAAATTCAAAGTGTCACCAATCTTTAGACTGCACAATTGGATAATCTTACCTATGGTGGGTAAAATGGCGGCTCGTCTCTGATTCCAGCAAAGAGAAGAAAGGAAACGGCGGGAAAGCATGTTCAAACCTAACCTAACCTATTCTAATAATTTGGTGGTAATAATTATGGTAATTTATTAAAATAGGTTAGGTTAGGTTAGGTTAGGATAGAACGTGCGTCCCCACTGTTTCCTTTCTTCTCTTTGCTGGAATCAGAGACGAGCCGCCATTTTACTCACCATAGGTAACATTAACTGCACAATTACATCATGCGATCACCAGAAAAAGTATAACTTTATTATTTTTCGTCTCCGGTTCAAAAGTAGGGTATCGTTGAAGTCGTCTCGGTTCCCTCAGTTCAGATAGATACTCAAAGTCCCGAAATTCCATAGGTGGTTATCTATATAATAATTTCCCTAATTGTATTAATATTTTAAATCGTTTGATTTTTTTGTATGTTTTTTAATTGGTTGATGATTGATTCTATCAACTAATTTGTCGATTATTTGATTGTATTAACTTGGTTCTTTAGATATCGAAAATTAAATAAAGAACATTATGTTAATTTAAGCGTACAGAAACGTTGCTGTTGTTTCAGCAAAGATCTTATTTTCACTTTACCGAGTTCCTAGTAGGTAATTTGCAGATTACCTAGATAATCTGCACATTACCTAGGTAATTTGAGAAATAGAACAATTTTAGCAACTTTAACGGATTACCCTAGTTAATCTGCAGATTAGCTAGGTAATTTGAGAAATAGAACAATTTTAGCAACTTTAACGGATCACGTTAGTTATCTGCAGATTAACGAGTTTCCGAGCTTTAGCGGTAACATATATATAGATTGCTCGTTAAATTGAAACCAACTTCGAGATTAATTCGGTATTTTAATTATTATTTGAAGTAATAAAATGGCCTAAAAATTACTATATTAAAACTTTCAAATAATTTTTTTTGAATGAAAAACTAGAGGGTCCTCGATACACACCAAATATATTCACACTTAAGTCGTTCTAACAGGAGCTTACATGTATATTTCCTTTAAAATTTTCATTAATACTGTCGTAATGTATTTTCTAATTAGTATTTAGCAATTACAATAAATTATACTTATTGTAATTGCTATAACAGTTAAATTATATTTATTGTAGTTTGTGTACAATATTTCCTATTCATTGTAGATTTCGTATAAATTCAAATATTTAAGTTGGAATTTTTAGGAACAACGTACATGGAAGACCCCCGCACTCTTTCTAAATTTAAAATAGTTAAATAGCTTTAAACTTTTATTATACAGTTTATATTTAGAATGTATTTTATTTGTATTATTCATTACAAAATACTTGATGTGACGAATATAAACAATTTAAATTGTAAACAACACAAAGAAGTAATTCTAGATTTTTTTTTATACAACTTATATAGAATATACTTCATCAACCAGTTATTTACACATACTTTCCAACTACACTAGATATTGTTATGCCTAAGAACTCATGAATTTCTATTAAAATCTAAAAACCGTATTTTCACATAAACGATGACGACAGAATTAAAACATTTCATTTTTCATTCACGATTTAAAAAATATTTCTCAAAATTGATAGAAAATATCGACATTGATTATTACGCTAGTGCAGAGAATTTTTTCAAGTTTAAATAATTAATATAATTTTTATTTTTAAAAAGTTGGTTCTTAATTTTATGCAAAATTGGTATTTTTTGCAGAAAATATCTGGCTATTCTTCCGTTTCTTCTTATCGGAAAAAAAAAACAATTTGCAAGCTTTTTGAGCTGCTTTTTGTAGAGAAACAATACTAGGAAATAATATGACAATAAGTTATAGGAAAATATTCAAAGTAAAATTGTAAATCAATTTGAACCTGATTTTTGATCATTTATTTATTTTGGAAAGTTGCATTAACATTTTATAGCTTTTCGTTATTGTCATTAATCTGATTTCTCTTTTATATACTGTATAATGATAAATAATGGTTTATTAGTTTCGAATATCTAAGCAACTACTTAAATTAGACAAAAATCGTAGATATCTTCATTAGATGATAGGCAGATACAATGAAGAGACTATATTACAAAATTATGGTTTAAAGCAGGGCTATGGAGTCGCGTAAAAATCTACCGACTCCAACTCCGACTTTTCCTTACCATCCGACTCCGACTCCACAGCCCTGGTTTAAAGCAATATCTATCTTTCCATGAAGCAACAACACTTCAGTTTCCAAGAGTGTTTTAGAAATTTTGGTTTCTATTATATATATATATATATTATTCAATTATATATTATTATTATTATTATATATTATTGGTTTCTAGTATATTTTGGAATATATATATATTCAAAAATATAATAGAAACCAAAATTTATACAACACTCTTGGAAACTGAAGTGTTGCTGCTTCATGGAAAGATAGATGTTGCTTTAAACCATAATTTTATAATATAGTCTCTTCATTGTATCTGCCTATCATCTAATAAAGATAAAAGGGCTGAAAATAGCAATTTAAATAAAATGTAAGCTATTAATAAAGTGCATGATTACAATATAAGAAATTCTATGTATTGTAGAAATTCAGGTAAATAGGAATAACACCTAAAAGAATATTGTATTGTTCTTCATGGTGAGATTAAGTGAATTAGTTTTAATCAGTCAACTGTGATAAAAAAAAACAGATAATAAAAAAAGGAAACTGAAAATATTTATGAAAAGAGAGGAAGAAATGATCTATTTTAGTATAGTATCATTTTTGAAAAAAGAAAACTTTTCAGATGAACTGAAATTTAATCCATATAACTTGGATATTTACTATTGTGCTACCATTAGCATGAAAGCATCCTTATGTGAATCTAATTAAAACTACTGCAAGGAAACCTATGATCACTGATGGAACAAACATTCATTAGTAGCATAAAACAATTAATCAAAGTTTGATATGATGATGAGAGTAAAACAATCAATATTTGGAATCATCATTTATCATCTTTAATAATTAACATTTAACATTAAAAACTTAGAAAATAATCTGGCTATTCTTGATTATCATTGTTATATGATACAAAAAAATATTGATACATTTATTATATGCCTTTCTAAACCATTGTTTTGTTATGCATTACAAGGGAAAGAATTGGAATTGTGTCAAATTTCACTCTCAGCTTTTTTGCAAATCTCCATGTTTTGAGATCCACTAAACCCAAAAAAGTAGAGGAAAAAATTTCATGGGCGGTGTGTGTGTGTGTTTTGGTGTCTATTTCATTAAATCTCAGGATTAAAAAATGAAATTTGACATATAGCTTGTGTATAAGGGGCATTGATGCTATTAAATTTTGGTGGTAAAAGACCAAAGGAGTGGAAAGATAGAGGGGATCAGCATGCTTCATATCTTAAGAGGAATCAGATTTAATGAAGTTTTTACTTGTGTTTTGTAAAAAAAATTGTAGATGTTAAATAACATCTCTACCCTCAAAATTAAGCTTTTTGCCATTCTATAATAATTAATAATATAAAAAGTTTATAATAAAATCTCATAACAGATGGCAACACACACAATTTTATTTATTATGATTAATATAATTTTTTTTCATAAAAGCTGGAAAAGTTTAAAAAAATCCAGCAATAAGTTCTGAAATTCGTGTTATTAATAGTCCATTTAAATCAATTCCAAAGTAATAATTTTACAATTTGCTAAGAATTATGCAATTATTTTAGCAACTACTTTAAATCTGGTTTAGAAATATTTGGCAAAATAATACGTAAAAATTAACATTCACTTAAAAAACTTATAGTGACTTGATTAAATTTTACAATACAACTTTGGCATAATCATTGTGTTAGAGCAACTAATAATTACAAAGTTACTTAAAATATTTGTTTTCTATTTTTTAGAGAAAGTGAAGTGATTAGACTAGGTTATATCCTAAATGATTTAAAACAATTTTACTAAGAAGCATTTATCAAAACAATTTCATGTAAAAAGTTCTATGAATTCTTTAAAAATTCCCTGGTTTCTACGTAAATAGAAAATAACCTGAAAAATCTTGGTTTTCTAGTTCAGTTGTCTTAATTTAATAGGTTTGATTATAATTAATACATTACTTCTTTAAATTTAATAATTATATATTTTACAAAACAATGAAATCATTTAATCTGTAGAATGCCATATTTTTTGCCTGTTAACTTACAATGAAGAGAAAATGAGCTGCTTTTTTATAATTACACAGTTATATACAGATTTATAAAAATAATTTCATTTATATGTATATTTGAACTGAATTTAAACTAAAATTTTAAATTTAAAAACAAAATTTTCAACACAGTATAACACAGATTAAAACTGTGACCTTTATTTACAAAGTACACAAATTTCCCATTCCAGACTCCCCAAAAATAAACTAACTGGAAATACAAAGACTTAACTCTAATGTACCACATACATAAACAGAATTTTAAAAATTTTTTTCTATTAACTGCATCAAGGACAGGAAGGTAATTATTGAAATACTCACACAAATATCAAAAATTAAATATGTATTAGTAAAGATAGCAAAGGTAGTGGAACATGTTTTCTAACAATTGTGAAAGTCATTAACAGCTATTATTTTTAAACCATTAATATGAATCTAGCAATTTTCTAATGTTTAATCATAACAATTCTAAGTTTCAGATAGGAAATTTGGCATAATTCAGAGAAAAGTGCTTTCCATGGTTCTGTGTATATCTTTCTGCTTGTTCAATACTATCACAGACACATTCTGATTAACAGGATAAAGGCTGTCATGACTTTTACACACACAATTATACGTGCACAAATTGAAGAACCATGTTCTCCCTAAGGGCATATTCACTAAAATAACATTGGGAAATCAATGCTAGAATATTTCACCCTTAATAAAAGTCTCTTTGATATACAAGCAATGGATAACATACATCATCATATTTCATATTGTTATCAATATTTACGGGTCCTAAATAGTCTTTGAATTGGGAAGAGAAAAATTTCCACCAATTTGGGGAGCTGCTTTTAATGACATTAAATTTATGATAAACCAGTTGCGAGTTTACTCTGTACAAGTGATGTTTTCCTAGTTGGCAAACTGTCTGGAGTAGGAATAGCTTCTCCTGTTGGTTGTTGGGCCATGGCTGATAATGGAGTACGTGTCTTCTGACCTTTTGCTTTAGCCATGTTGTAATCTCCAGAATCAAAGTATTTCTGCTACAAATAAAATCAGTTATATTTTATCTGAATGAAAATAAAATACATCAATTATTTTTTTTCACAATTTTAAAATTATTATTCCTTCTTAAATTTGACTGAAAATAATTAAAAATTTAATGGCTATATTCCATCAAATTAAATCTAGAATAATATTTAAATTATAAGTTTAGTTTAACTAAGTATTCACCATATGTTAATTCTGAATTTAAATCTGTTAACTCAGTGAATTAATTTTTGAATTACATGTTAACATATACTGTTTACATTTATTGTAATACAACAAGAATCTATTTATGATTTTTTATAATAATTTTAAGATCTTTCAAAAAGTTGAAAATAAAGAACTAGATCATAAATGATTAAATAGTGACTTGATATTTACAATATTTATAAATTTTTATATAAAAATTACAACTGTTTACAATTTTGTGATCGTGGAATTCCACAATACCTGTTACATTTTCTCTATCATCTTCTAGATTATTGTTTTTGTTTATTTGTTACTGCTTTTTAAAAAGTATTCTTTATATGGTGAAATTCCGTTAACACAGCATCTGATATGTCGGCAAACTGATAAGCCAGCATGTCAAACTCGTCTTTGGGCAGTATTGGTGCACTGGATATTCATATATATACATGTAACTAGGTAGCCAGTTAATTAAAACTAAAAATAATAATTAAGTTTAAAAATATTTAATTAAAATTTATAGCTCTGACCTTTATACCAAAACTAAAAATAAAATTGAAATTAATTAGAATTAAAGTCAAATCAATTGAAACATAATATTTCAGAAAGTGTGGATGAAGTACTGTCTGTTTTGATTAATTTGGTTATATTTCATTCAGGCAGTCAGAGTCAAGTCTCTATTTTGGGCACTTCTTTGTAAAGTGTTAGTTTTGTTTGGCAGTGACAGAACAGAACATTTTGCTTTTATTATGTAAAATATATAGAATATAGATATAGATAAAGTGTACAAAGCCCAAAGTAAGATTCTAGTTAGTGTGTTCTTGTTTCATACTAATCAAAGGTAGGAATAATCTGGAAAAATTGAAATGGTGTGTTAATTAAACAATCATAAAAGGCAGATTTATACAGTTCTACATGCAAAGATATGTAACATTATGTCAGGGAATCGGAAAAAAATTCCATCAGTAAATATGTCAGCATATTCGATAAACTGGCACTTGCATTGGCCGACGATGCTAGGTTAATGAAATGTCAAGGTATTTTGAAACTAATTCTAATAACAGCTTTTTCTCAAATTAGTATAGTTTCTTTTGCCATCAGAATCTGTTGTCTCTTGGGTTTCCAACCTGGTTGCTAGCAACCAACTTAACAGGTCAGACAAAAATTTCTAGGATTGTTTGTGGTCGATATTTATTTTTTATTATATTTAATACACTTGTGTCCAAAATTAAAGCAACACACACACACACACACACGTACATGGCAAAAAATGCAGAAATGAATAGTCCTCCATCACAATGAATCACCCAAGTGTCTTCTCTGAGGTATGCCTAATAAGCTACTGATGTACCAGGAACACTTTCTTGCTGTTAGTGATACTAACATGTGACGGTTTGTTAGAAACAATTTTGATGTATATTACATTTTACAAATTTGATGCACATTACATTTTATCATACGAGTGTGCTGTTGTAGTGCTTCATTTGCATGACACTTATGTGATAAGATGATAGTTTGTTGCTGATTTATATTTGATGTAAGTTTCAGCTACTCATGTTTCATGGTGTTCATTTTGCATGGATTTTGTGTTTGTTACATTTGTTGCTTTTAAGTTTGGACATCAGTGTAATATAACAATAACTGATATATCTTTAAATTTTAAACACACAGTTTTGATTGGTTTAATTAAAAAACAGTATAATAAAACAAGTGTAAAAAAGAATTTGAATGAACCAGAAACCTGCCTAAATGAAAAAATTATTCGGAATGGAACAATTTTCTTTGTTAAATTTTACTGTAAGACAGAAACCTGTTGAATGTGGAAACAGAAGAGGTTTGTGCATATGAAGAACATAATTTAAACTGAATAAAAAGCAAAAAAATTATGAACTATTCTTTTCCACAAAATAATAATAGTTTTCTAATAATGCTTTTAGTATTTTTCTTCCTTTTTTCAATGAACTTCACAGATATCCACAGATTTAATTGTGCACACTGTGACGACCACATAAAACCTCAAACATTCGTAAATTCTGATAAATATTCTTTCAATGGTGGACTAGTCGGGTATGGTTCTACCCCCAGTAGTGGAGAATAAACATGGGAAATTTTTAAAGTATTTTTCCACGTGTTTTTTCTCATTACTGTTTCGGAAAAAGATTTTGTAAACAGTTATGTCTAGTAAAGAAAAGTCTTTTTTTATTGTTACATAATTCATTTTTTATGTGAATTTTTTTTCATGGTAGTTTTAGGCTAGTTTTTGGCAATACCCTTCAAAAGAATTTGACAACTATAGTCGTCCCTCACCACTGCCACACGATCACCCTTGACGACTATAGTCGTCACTCACTGATGAGTGGATATTCTAGATAAAAGTTTGCTTTTTTATGTAGAATCAGAAATTTGCAAATTTAGATTGAAATGAAGTTTACTGCATTTTCATTGATTGTAGCACCATCTATAATAAAACTAATAGCCTCATCTTGTAACCACTTAATGTCTGACATTTTTGGTTCAATGATTTTTTGTAGGATGCATATTTTTCAAGTTATTCCACTGGAGTGATTAAAATGAATTACCTGTATATATATTTTATTTATTTAAATATATAATTAAAAAACAATGTGTATTGTATATATATACCTATAATTAATTATATAATTAATAGGCATTAAATTTTATACAGTATAAAGAATCAAAGTCGAAAATTCTAAAGTTAGTACTGAATCATTCTTATGCCCACCATATAATTTTTTAAAAATTTATTGTTGTATATAAGATATAAGAAAAACAAGTAATGTGGGTTCTTTCTATTGTACTCAAAAAATTTTGAACAGTATACTATCTTGTATATAAATGATGAAAATCACCCAATTATTGTCTTTTTTAAAATAAATATCATGTTTTGCATGACATTTTTTGAAAAATTTGTATGCAACATCCCTAAACAACTTTCAAGGATGTTCAACCAAGTCAATGCAACAAAATTTGCTATACTGCTATAATGCTACTATACTGGACAGGAAGGAACTAGTGACATGGTACTACATATGTAGAAAGCTTTTATTGCACCCATGTACGCTGGATGCTAGCACACAGCCTTATACAATGTATTAAGCAATTTGATTATAAATATTAATTGTATAGTATGATAATTTTACAATTGAAATAATATAACTAGTTAAAAAAAAATTGTGTTCAATAAATATAATTATGTTTTGTCATACTGGATTGTAGAAACAATATCCTGTCAATTGTTACTATATTTTGTTATATGCAGTGATGGGACAATTAATCAGAATCAGGAATTGAAAAAATCAGACATTTTCCAAGTATTGGAATTGGAATCAAGCAAATCTCATCACAATTTCCGATTCTTTCACATTTAACAAGAAAATTAATTATTTGTTTCAGTCGAAGATTAAAAACTTTTTATAATTATGATATTAACAATTAAGTATTAGTTCATTGTAAACTTTCACATTGGCAAAGCAGAGAGTACTTCACCCATATACAAGGCGATGTCTGTCACAGCAGACTTTTCTTTCACGTAATCAGTGACAAGAGATTGCACTCTGTCAGTACTAACTGTTTTCATTTTAGGGGAGATAGGGTGACATTAGTTTGCCACCTGGCCAGTATTTTGGCTTGACCAGCAATTTCAAATTGAAGCTGGTGATTGACAAAAATATTTAAGTGTCATTAATAATTATATTTTAGTTGAAAAAATATTATATAAAATTGTTTCTAATATTTATTATGTTTACTTATAATGATAAAACTCTTGAACAACACCTTAAATACCTTTTTCAACAATCCTTTAATTTATTTCAACCAAAGTTTGCAATCACTTTTCATAGGTCTGCACCAAGTTTAAGAAGACAGTTTTAATTTTTTTTCTTAAACCTGACCCAGACCTATAAAGTCAAAAAAACTGGTTTAAATAAAGTCTTACTAAAAAAGTATTTAAGGTGTTGTTCTAACTACAGTAAATTAGTTTTAGCACATATAGAAATGTTTTTTAATGATAAAATGACTTCCATTACAAATATGAATGTTTTTGTTATGATTCACAGATGATGCTGTAATATGTTAAATTTTCAAGTGATTTGCACAATTTTAAGTAAAACTAATTGTTTGCACTAAGTTTACTGCTGTTTTGAGTTTTAAAAATTTGATTTTACTTTCCTGGTTCTTATATGGTGATTGGTCAAAAAATGACTATGCAAGATTTTTACATTTTTGACTCAGGACCTTGAAACTTCAAGAAAAAAGGGGGGGGTTATTTCTATATATATGGATGTGTATGTGTATGGAAGGCACAGTTTTGTTCACCGTCTCCAAAGCTTAACTCCTGTGCTTTTTGTCAAAGATTTCTGAAATTTTCCAATAACATTTGTTTATTAGGGGGATTGATGCTATTAAATTTTGGTGATTAAAATTCAAGGGGGTGAGGAGATAAAGGGGTTTGTGTGTATCTCCAGTTGGGTCGAACTTAAGGACGATTGTACTCATTATCATCCTTTCAATTTTTTTTATAAAAACTATCCCTATCCTTAAAATTAAACTTTTTGTCATTTGTTGATGATTAAAAATATAAGTTTTTTAATACGATATCATAACAGATGGCACCACCAAATGTTGCCAGGAAAGTTAAACAACTTGTTGCTGGATTTTTTTCAAGATGAATCAGTCTAGGCATTTCTTTGATTCTTCTTTTCCTCAAAAAAAGTTCACACAATTGTACATTTAGGAAAACCTGGCTCGAGTGAATGAATTCAAAATTTGGTTAACTCGTGATAATGGCATTTATTCAACACATTGCATCATTTGCCAAACCTCACTTAGTGTTAAATATGATGGAATAATTCATTTACGAGGCATACCAATTGTGAGAAATATTAAGAAAAAAGTGCTCTTCTCATTTACCTTCTCCCTCCCCGGTCAGGGCATCAGCCAACGAAGCAGTTTTCAAAGATGGCAACCCTAGATGACATGATGGAATAATTCTTTGAGTAAAAGGGTATTAACTGTAAGTTCTTTGAGGGTAGTGTTGCAATATTAACTTTATCTGAAATAAGATTACAAAGTTATTTTGTAGTATACAATAAAAGTATCATATCCACCTATAAATGGAGAATTTTCGAGTTTCTTTTAAAAGATGATTCCGAATTTCCCAATCATTTTCCATTCTTAAGCTTGGTTTTTATTAATTAATGAATGAATGGACCATGTTTGTAATGTAAATCTAATTTTTCTAAACTAGACTAAACTTTTGTAAATATTCAAAACAATCGAAATTGTATCGAAATTTGGCATTTTCAGTAGAACCGGAATCAGAATCAAGAGAAATTTTGGTATCAAAATTTTACCCTTACTATTTATAGGTAAAGTGAAATAAGGTTTTTTTGAAAGAAAATTTAGTCTCCTTAAAATGCTTTATTTAAAATTTTGATAACAAACTTTCAAAAACAAATAGAAAAGTTCTTATTTTTTACGAGTTAAAAGCATGAATTACAGACTAGTTCAAAAAAAGTTTACTTTTTAAATCCAAGGCCTGTTAAGTCAAGAACACAGTATTTTGTAACAGTAACTGAAACATTTTTGTTTAATGAAATCAACATTACTACAGTAATGATTAAGGGCTGGATTTGTATGCACTTGCATATTCTTTTCCTTAAACACTATGATAATGAAACCAAGAAATAAACACAACTTGGGTCCAAGAACAAATTACGGTTGTCTGATAATGCATATTTTATGTGCATTTATGATTTTTACTGCAAATTTTGCAATTTGACCAATTTTGGGACTAGATAGGTGCTTTATAAACTTTATAGTTTGTTTGCATAATTAAAAGTGCTATTTTTTCAAATTATCTATAATCCTTTTCTGCTATCTGTGCAGCAAATCTTTTTTGCAAACACAGTTTACAAGTAGAGTTGCCACCTTTGGAAACTGGCTTTGCTGGCCAATGCAATGACCAGGGGAGGGGAAAAGTAAATGAGAAGGTACACTTCTTTTTTCACACTTCTTGTAATTGACATACCTTGTAAATACTTTAATTCCATTGTATTTAACACTAAATGATGTTCAGCAAATGATGCAACAAGCTATACAAATATCATCATGAGCAATTTTTGAATTCATTTATTTGAGCCAAGTTTTCATAAATGTACAATTGTGTGAATATTTTCTCCAAGGAAAGAAGAATCAGACAAATATCTAGACTGACTTATCTTTAAAAATCAATTTTTAAAACTCAAAACAGCAGTACACTTAGAATAAGTATATTTACTTAGAATAGCATAAATCACATTTGGAAATTTAATGTAATGCAGCATCATGTGCGAGTCATAACAAAGATTTTCATAATTATAACGAGAAAGTTGTTTTATCATTATAAGTAAACTTACTGAATATTAAAATAATTTTATATAATATTTTTCAATTAAAATATAGTTTTGTTTAAACTGTTTTGCTAACACTTAAATAATTTTGCCAATTGTCAGTCTTGATTTAAAATTGCCGGTCAAACTGGCCCAATGCCAGCTGGGTGACAATTCTATTCACAAAAGAAATATCACTCCACTATACAATTACAGATGAGTGCACAAATCCAAATGTTTTAAATTTGAACCATTTAACTTGCATTCTCATAGGTCAAATGAAATTCTTCTAAGTCTCACAAATGAATACATTGTGCATTGCAATGAAAATCTTCCATTTTTCAAATTCTCAAAATCTTTATTAATCAAATTGAAGTAATTTGATTAAAATTACTGTAATTATTATATTAATTTAATAATGTTAAATTTAAATCTTTCAAATATTGTGTAAATATCATGTTTATTTATATTTAAGTAAATATACAGAAGGTATATCTTGTGAGTAAAGTAGCCAAACATTTGCATATGAAGCATACACAGAAAAGATTGTGTTATATCAAGTTTGGTTCAACCAATAATATGCGTAAAACAGCAAAAACTAATGCTTAATTAATTGCTAAGAAAGTATTAGGTTTTGCTGTTTGAATCCTACACAATTAATTGAAGTAGATGGAAAAATTCTTTACTATAATATATGCCACAAATTGGTTCCTGTTAAAAAATGGTTTCAAGCATCTATGCATCTTGAAATATCCTTAAATCAGTGCAGCATGAGACATCAAAAAATGAGTCAAAACACCGATTGATCACTGGTAAGTTTTAGCTGTACTGAAACAAACTTTAGTAGAGTTTGTGATATTAATTGAAAATGAGACATTACTATAAACCTGTAAATTGACAGTAAACCTGTTTTAAATTAGTTAAATAAAGTACTTAAAAAGAGCATTAACTGAGTTCTCATCATTTATATAAGGCTCTAAACAAAAATATATACAGGGTTCCTACTCAAATTTTTATTTTGAATTCCATGACTTTCCCTAACAAACTTTGTCCAAATTCCCTGACCCTCACATTTCTTACAGTATGGAATATCGATATAATAAAACAGATTTTACTTACTGTGAACATTGAGTACATCTATCCCTCTTTTTTGCACAGTTGATACATTCCAAAGACTGTGCCAAAAAGTATAGTATATAAATCCTGTAGAAAAATATTTAATAGGATCCACAACTTCAATGTAATGAAAAAATAAGCAATTTACAAATGAAACATGAGCCTTTTTATTTTATCATCACTTATCATTATTATTCAAATGTAAATCTAGTAAACACAAGGTAGCATAAAATCAACAAACAATATTCTCTGATACAAAATGCATCAATTTAATTTATTAAATATGTAGTATTCTTTGTAGTATTTGTGTTTAGTAGTTAAATTATTTTGTCCCAATTGAATTTGAATATTTTTGAATCATTCCTTTATTATCCCCGCTCTAAATAAGTACTCTATTTTTCTGAATGAACCAGACTAATTGATCAGAGTACATATTTTTCTTTTCTGAACAAGGGGCTGAAGTAGCTAGCTAGATTGCACACTTTTTAGTTGAACTAACTCTTCTGAAAGTGTGAAATTGAAGTGCAAATGCTGTCAAATATATGTAGATGTAGAATTTTATCGCCCCCTTTCTCCTCTTATTAAATATTTGTTAAAAATTAATTTTTTATACAAATAAATATTAATGTAAGTTAAATATTAAAAATACTAACTATAAAAGTATTTGGGTAAATGCCCAGGCTCCTTTCAGAGTTCAGAGTAGGGTACTTCCTACGAGTGCCTCTGCCCCCCCATAATTACTTGGTATTTAATTTTGCCAGAGTCAGAGTTGGCCTACTAAAATTATCAGGAGTTGGAATCAAGTGTTTTTTTACTGACACTGCAGCCCTGATTTTAACAAAAAGTTAAATTTAAAAATTTTCAAATGAAGCATTTTTCGCCCATGTAAAAAAATCAATCACACTAACTAGTTGATATTTAAAACTATAACATACTACAGTATTACTACAGGTATGATCAATGTTGACCATTTTTAAGTCCTAAATTTGCCAAAGTCAGTGATATTTGTTACCCAACTTTATGTCTATTGAACTAATTATTAAACCATGTATTAACGTGCAGGAAATTAACAGAAGAGAGAAAGAGAGAAACACACTTGCAGTACAGTACTTTCAAGGAAAATCGTAATAACAGATGTAAAATGCTAATGCTGACCACAAGTCAACAGGAATGTTTTATATCTTTTACTGTAAATGTCAGGTAACTGTTTAAAACATTACTATACAACAAAAAATTATAAACATGAAAAACGATTAAATTATAAATTTTTACTGCTCTATTTAGCTATTTTGAAACAAACATTTTAATAAATTACTGTTTCAACTTTTAAAAGTTTTAAAACAAATTTTTAATTAGCTGTTTTTTATTCTAATTTAACAATTTCATCTTTTTATAATTAATTTTTATTTTTAATAATTCAGCAAACACTATTACATAAAAGTAGTTTATCTTGTTATTAATCCACAACCATAAAATTATATGGCTTCAAACAGTGAAAAAAGTCATTATTTTTTGATTGTTAATGAATTCTGTAGTCCATTACAAAAGTATAAATTTATACCATAATAAATTTTATAAAATTTTAATATACTAGAGAGAAATTTGAAAATTATGTTTTGTTACACTAAAAATTATTAAAATAAAAAATATTTGTAATTTATTGGTATTATTTATCAATTTTCACACTTTGTTCTCATTTTTTAAAATCAATTCATTAACACCTTACATCATATTGAGAGTGTGACCAATAATTGTGGGGGGATTCAGAAAGGGTTAAAATATTTTGGAAAAATTTTAATCCATGTAACATTATCAAGAGTATTGAAGATTATTCTCTCAAATTCATGATAAAATGTTCTTAAAATGTCAAAATGTTTAAAATTTAAAAATGCTGATTGAACTGGCAGTATATTATATTAGGAACTGTTTGATCCTTGGAGTTTTGCAATGCTATCCTCAGTGTTGCATTTTATAGTAATTCTTCACATAAACAATTAACATTAGTTTTAAAAGCGACCTGCAACTGTCAGTAAAAGTAAACCTTTGTATTAACTATCAAAACATCAAAACAAAATTTTTAAAAAATTAAACAATTTGATGTGATTTAATTAAAGTTCTGATTTTGAATGATTTTAAAATATATTCATACAATACAATAGAACAATAAGTAAGACTTATTACACACACAAAATTCATTATAAGCAATTGTGCAAGGTTCAGCACTAAGCACCCCAGAAATCTTTTCAGTGTTCTTGAAGATGGTTTCAATGATATCAGATAAGGAAAGTAGTTATACACATAAGACACAAAAATTTTATAAAAGACGGATTTGTACATCTAATGGTGTCCTCTAATACTAAAAATGTTTTGATAGAAAAATAGATTTTGCTATATTCATAATAAAGGTTGCAGCACTACTTCTTGCCACCTGCAGATGGCTACACTTGGTCAGCCATATTCCACAAACGAAATGAACAAGGCAGCTAAGTAGACAGATTCAGACTTTTCCTGATTTTTTCCAAACACTAATGAAAATTCCTGACTTCCCAGGTTCATAGGAACCCTGTATGTAACTACTTTAGACCAGTGTTGTAACTACAGGATGAAATAAACTAGGTTAACCCAGTCATGCTCAAACATCTGGTAAGAAATTGTATATATAAAAATAAATTCAATAATGATTGACTAGATAGCACAGAAAGTTATAAAATTTTATTGAAACCATAATTCATAAGTGACTTCATTGTGTATCATGTACGTGAAAGATTATTCTAATGCATGTTTTGTGATAAGATAATTTTCTAATTTCTCATGTCACCTATTGTTATATGTATACTTCCATATAAAAGAAAAACATAAAAGTGTGATATAACAGACATTAGTAAAATTTGCACTTACAAATTATATATTAATGACACTTAAAATGCATTATGCACATATCAGGCATTTTAAGGTACATATGTATGAACATATTGCAATTTTAAATGCATATAAATCCAGCTCTTACTAATGATATAGCAACTAGCAAAAAAATGACTATTACTATGACTTATTTGCAATAATTTATGTTAAAATCTCTATCTTCACTGGTAAATTAGATATACAATTAATATTTGGAAAAAATATGAGATTTTTGACATAATTTCCAAAATATATTCATAACAAGAAATATTACAAAGATCTATTTAATCAATTTTAAAATCTAAACAGATTATAATCCAAAATTATCTGATCTTTTTTCAGAAATATTTAAATGATTATATTGTTATTTAAATAAACATTAAAATCTTACTCCTTTATGAAGTCTTTTTTGCAAAAAGGAAGATCCTCCAGGCCTTAATACTTGAGGATACTTTGCCTTCAGCTTTGCTTCTTCTTCTTTTTCAGCTTTCCTTAGATTAGCCTAAAATTAAATTTTAAAATATAATGTAAACAGAATTATTTGATTAGTTTATTAAGTGATGGAAACAAAACCTTTTCACCAACAATAAGAATTTAATGAACAAGTACTTTTGATCCTTATGGGATCATCATCAGCTTACACAATAATATTTTGAAATGAAATGAGATATAGTAACCAGTTTGTTATATATCACTATCATTTTATTAAGATTTACAATAATTACACACAATCTTTTGTTATACTTAAAAGACAGGGAAAAAGTAGAATGATGTTATATGTTATAGATGTTTTTCAAAACAATTCTTAACATTATAAATTACATAAACCAATTTATATAATTAGAGCAATGCATTATATAAATTATAATATAAATAATTAGTGTCCTTTTTTTAATGAAAATAAACATAAAATTTAAATGACAGAGCATATATCATTCAATAGAAACTGACATTATTATTTGATTTAAAAATTAATTATGATCTTTCATTGATAGTTAAATTCAATAACAATCACTAAAATTGTTTGACGAAACAATTTTTTTTATGTACTAATGAAAGCTACATATTTGTATTATATGAAATGTTAGTATTTAGTTACCAAACTCTAAATTAATAGAATTATTTATTTTTAAATTAATTTACCATAAACAAGAATATTCATTATAATATATTAACAATATTTTTTGAGATATATAATGACAAGTACGAGGGCTATTTTTTAAATAAGGTCTGTTTTTTAATAAGAAGAAAAATACTGTAAATATCATTGAAATATATTTTTTCCCATATTCTACATACTTTTATCTACTTTTTTACATAATTTCCATTTTTGTTCAAACAATTGTTATAACTCTCAAAAATTTTTTTAATTCCAACTTCAAAGAAATCTGCTGCCTGCTGCCAGAAGACATTAGACCACGCCGCTTAACTTGTATGGCATGGCGGAGTTTTCTCAAGGTCACAATAAGCATCAGAATTGATTGTGTCTTTTTGCATAAAATCCACTAACAAAGACCCTTTCCTGTTTCAAAAGACAGTTACCATGATCTTTCGTGCTGAAATCGAATAACAGATCGTATCTTACAGTCGGCAGGCAACTCAATTTTCTTAAACATTATAAACTTCTACAGCTCAGCACACAGACAGACGATATGGCTGAAAATGGCATCTAAACACGCGCAAAGCATGCTGAAAGCAGATGCTCATGCACACTGCTGCAATCGCGCGTCATTCTCACTCTCATTCACAAATGGACCTTATTCAGAAAATAGCCCTTGTAAATACATCACAAATTAAAATTTATTACTAATCTTTAATGGGTTAAAATAGAATATTCTGATTTAACTAATTGTATCCAGCAAAATATCTGATGTAAAAAAATTGTTATTAAGTTACAAATAAATAGGGAAAATAACGAAGCAAATAAAGACATACTCAAGAGGGAGCGTCATACAGTCTTGACCATTATTAGTTTTGTTTGCTACTGGGGCTAGATAGCAGCATTCTACAGACATACACAGAAGAATATCATCATAGGTCATATACTTTTGGGATTATTTTGTTTGGTTATGGTAGTAGGAACAAGCCAGAGAAAGTTTTTGTTGATATTTAGCACATCAAAAGTTATTTTCGCAGCTTTAATTCTACTTTGGGGATGAGTAGTTAATTTTATTTTAAAATGTATTTTGTCTATAGTGATATTAGATTAAGATAAATCATATTAGTTTCACAATATAAAACTGTACACAATAAACAATCTCCAAAATGTTACCATGTGGCAGTCATCCAGTACCAACCACTTACCTGTCAGGTAGTAATGACCAAAAGTAATTTTTTAAAAAAAGAGGTCTGTTTTCTTTTTTCTCAATTTAAAGAGAAATGGCAGAAAATGAGAAAAGTAAAATGAACCAAAGCTGGCATAAAAATGGCAATAGATGAAGGTCTTGTAGGTAGCTTTGACATTTTCAGCTCCAAAATCATTATTTCAAAGAAAAAAAGACAATGCGTGGTAGTTAATAAGTGCCTCCCCTGGTACAACAATTAATTAATAACATACCCAATTAAAAATCATAGAACAAATTAAAAAATAATATAAATGTATAAATGAACATTAAAAACATTAATTATAATAAAGTATTTTTTACAAATGGCTTTAAATTTATAGAGATCCAGATAGAACTTATCGTTGAGATTTTCGATTGCTTTATTATGGTGGTGATATAGAAATGAATAGTAACATTCATGCAGCAAAATGGTTTGTAAATACAGTATTTTTGTCTTGTTGTAATGGATGAGATGCAAATGTGAATATATTGTGAAGTAAGCCATTGAAATATGTATAAGTATATATTTGATCAAAGTATTATATAGGAACGGACTACATTGGCTGAGTCTGTAAAAGGTAAGTGAGAAAGTTTATTAAGAGTTAAATACATTTTAGACAATTCGGTGCTAAGTTTATTCAATAAGGATACTGAGCTCAATAAATCTTATAAAAATGAAAATCATGATTTTTAGCCTTATCAGATCATCACCCAGCATTAATTTAGTTCTTGATCTAAACCAGGGGTGTCCAACCCGCGGCCCGCATGCGGCCCAAGGCAAGTTCCAATGCGGCCCAATAAACGTGTAAACAAAACCGACAAATGTTTTAATTTTTTATTATTTATTTATTTCAATGGCATAAACTCAAAAAAAGTTTCACAAAGCTGTAAACCTTTATTCATATTTTATTTTTGAGTAGAAAGAAAATATTTCCAAATACTGTACAGTACTTGGAGATGTGTGAAAACGGAAGGATTACTAAATAAAGCTGGAGTTGTGACTCAAAGGATTATAGATCCAAATTTGGAAAAAGGAGGGAAAGATGAGAAAGGACGAAAAAAGATGTAGTAGTGAGAAAGGTTAAATAGATCTTCTGTTCAGCAAATATGGAACCGTAATTTTTCAACCTTTTGCACTTCTTTCTCTTTTGTCTTTTGCCTCTTTTTCCGGCACTTATTCCAGCTTTATTTAGTATTTCTTCCAACGTTGCAAGATTTGGCTTCATTGGGCCAAATGTGGCTACTTTTTTTTGTTTGACGTAAAAAATATCATTTGGCGCTTTGGCTGCTTTTTCGGCTACATATTATTTATAATTATATTAATTGAATAAAAACGCACTCTAAAATGNCTTTTTTTTGTTTGACGTAAAAAATATCATTTGGCGCTTTGGCTGCTTTTTCGGCTACATATTATTTATAATTATATTAATTGAATAAAAACGAACTCTAAAATGGCATTTCGTCGCTTTTTATTAATTAGAGACCCAAATAAAACAAATATTCGTGTTTTTCAAATAAATTTTCGTTTGTCTCTTTTATAATAAATGAATTTATCTATTTCTAAGTAAAAATTGAAAGTGTCTGTAGAAGTAATTTTTTAAAATATCCTTTTTCTTGATAAAGTTTTAATACTTGTTATTATAATCTAAACATGTTAATCCTTAAATATACTTGTATATTGGGCCACAAGTATATATTATATATACTTGAGGCTCAAAACTCCTTGACTTCTTCCAATGCGGCCCAGAGAAACAAAAAGGTTGGACACCCCTGATCTAAACTAAATTAGTAGGCTTAGATCAAATGAGAGAAATCCAAGTTGGCAAAAATAAGAAATTAAGAATATGGTTCTGCAGATAGGTAGATTGCAAAGGACTTTTGATGAAGAAAGGGAAAAACTACTACTTTTTTTACATGCAGATACAAGAGCAGGATTAAAAGTTCATTCAATAGACTAGATACAGTGCATTGCATGTAAGGGTTTAGCACATCAAATATTCCAATCAAGAAAATATTTTTTATTTTATTTGTGAAAATTGTAAGCAATGACATTCATTGTAAACTTTTGAAGATTTGTTCCTAAATTTGCCTAGTATTCTCTTTTTCGAATAAATATTACTATTGGTTATAGTGCATTAGTTCACTACTCTACTATTGTTAAAGAATTTTGTACTTTTATTTGCTTGAATAAAAATCACTAAAACAATTTATATTATCATTAAGATCTTAATACCTTTTAGAGCAGTAACTGGTTGGTACTGAACGACAATATTTGCACTGTCCAATTCACAATTTTTTTTATTTTAGAAATAATTAGTACTTTAGGCAAAATTTTAGAGAAATCTTACCCTGTACTTTATGAAGTACTCTTTGAGGTATAATATTACTGTTGTAAAAATCACTTTTACCCGAGTCTTACATTTATTACAGCCAAAAATATTAAGGTGTACCGCATGACTCTCACCTATACAACATTAGTACTTTAACAAACTGGAAATAGATTTTGCCTTAGCATATTCTATATATATACACACACACACATTCAATTCTACCCCTGATTAATTCTAACGAAGACTAATATTAAACAAACACACATCTATATGTTCCCTCATTATATGATTTTTGTTTCTTTAGAAAGATTCAAACAACTTTAATTTACAATAATCTTTCCATTAATACATTAATAACAAAATTTAAAAATAATTGAAAATGAATAAAAGAATATCAACTTAACAAGTTATTCTCAGAAGAGTTTTTATACTGGATAGAGATAAGTTCAAAAGCTAGAATGAGATATAAAAGCACTACTATGGGAAGAATGAAATTGGACATATTTTCACTTCTAATTACTTTAAATAAAATTGATGTAATATGGCTCATCTACATTAAATAAGCTTTAAATATATAAAGCATAAATGTAATTCATAAGCAAATACCTTAATGAGTTGAAAATAGATTCTTGCCTTAACATATTCTGTGTATATAGATATTACCCAAGTTTTATATATATAAATATAATAATAGTAATTAAACTATTAAATTAAAAACAAGAAATTAGATATCAATACATTATCAGAACATCAGGGTTATAAAATCACTAAGTACTAGAAAAAATTTATCAATTTCTTCAATTGTTTATTTGTTTCTTACATGGTGATGACTTGAATTTGATACTGATTTATTAAATAAATAAGACTAAAGTGAAAGGATTTTGTGCAAGAGGAAACAGTACAATTCTAGGGTTCCCTGAGGAGGGTGAGGCCCCCCAAATTGTAGACCCCCTGTGCGATCAAATGATGTATATACATTTTAACAGTTTATTAACTTAAAAATTGTCAATTTTGAAAAATTCCATTAAATTCCCTTTTTTTTGAAAAATTTACTAGTGAAATTGAATGAAATGATATAAATACAACTGACATGTGGTATTATAAGTATAATAAGGTATTATCTTAATTTGTTAATTCTTTTATTTAAAATACGTCAATATTTTAGATATTTGTTATCTATTATTACTAAAATTTTTGATAATAGAAGTTACATTTCTATATTTATAATGGCATTATCACATTAATAGAAATTTTCTAATTTTTTTTTTTTCTTAATATATCAGACTAAATTCATTTAAAAGAAATCATCATCATCATCATCAATTGATTATTTAAATTATTTTATGATGTTAAAAAATATTAAACACAGCAATTTACTTAACTTAAAAGGTTTTTACTTTCAAATATTATTCAATTTAAAAGTGTTCTAAAAGATCATAGCCTGAATTTGACAAACTTGAAGATATTGTCAAAAATGTTTGAAAGTAAAACTTTTTCTTGTTAAGTAAAATTTCTGTGTTTAGTATATTTTTATAACACCATAAACTGATTTCATATAATCAATTGATAATCATCATTGTACGTATGCCTTAACATTTATAAGAAATCATTAGCTATTAAAGATACATATAATCCTTTTCATTATCACGTCTTGCACAGCAAATAAAAAGAGCAGGAAAAAAATTTTTATACTTAAAATAACAGAATAAATCTGGATATGGTACTTTCTCATTTTGACAACATAAATTTTCACGATTTATCAATTGCAGAAAGTTTCGCCAAAATTTTAAAAAATATATAAAATTTGGAGCAATTCACTACTTACAATTTCATCAACTATTAGAGCTTGAAATTAAGCAATTTCTAAATAACAACCGCATTCAATCCTTACGTAACTAAGTACTTAAACTAAATGCAGATTTAGCAATTGCATATTATACATTTAGACCAAAAAATAAAATAAGTTTAGTTGGCCGACCGTAATATTTACAATCCAACCGACGACACATTTTGGAATCAGTAAGAACAGGGTATTGGAGTGTTAACAACATTGCTCTATTCAAAAATTGATTCTACAATGAAATATTAAAAATGATCAAAACTTTGATACATCCAGTCACCATAGTTTAGTAAGTTAAAAGTAACTCAAAGGCCAGAAAATACCTTTTGTATCGATGGCAACCGAAAACAATTTTTGAAATACATCCGCACGATCAGAGTAACAACTGTAGAATTCGGGGACCACATAGAACATATTACACCGTAATGGAATAAATAAAATATTTACAATGAAGTATTTTATAAATATATTT
Source organism: Centruroides sculpturatus (assembly GCF_000671375.1). Lineage (NCBI taxonomy): Eukaryota > Metazoa > Arthropoda > Arachnida > Scorpiones > Buthidae > Centruroides > Centruroides sculpturatus. Next base: position 499,137 of record NW_019384498.1, on the reverse strand, counting down.
AAATTTATTTGTAATGTAAAGTTCCAAATTAAAAAAGAAGTGTAACTATTTATAAATATCGACGAATTTCAATGGTCTGATTAACATAGAAAATAAGACAAAGAAAATCAAAAAATAGAAAGCGCAAGGCTTTTTCTATTTTAAAAACGCATGGCATTTACATATTTTTAAAATGCAAATTTCTTAAATTGAAATCACGACGACGACAATCGTTTCGTCGGGAAACGGTATCAAAAGGCTGACGTGCCATAAAACGAAATTTGAATCCGACAGCGAATTACAATTAATCGAGTCATTTGCTTAAAGTAAAGGGGATCAAAACTAGAAAATAACTTTTTAGATTTAGGCTTAACCGACGAATCTTCACATTAACCGTTATTTTTAACGTCTGCCGTAAGAGGTATTTACTTATCACATACGACGAGACGATGTTCAAATTAAATAAAATCAAAATAAGATTAAATCCGGCATTTAATAACCAACTTACTTCTTCTTGTTCCTGGTCTTCTCCTTTCATTGTCTCCGATTGTTTACTATCGTCTGACATATTGTGCAAATTACTTCTCCGTTTTGATTTTTTTTTTTCTTCTACTTAAAAATTATGCTGCTCTATCGCTTACCGGGTCCCTTTAAAATCGATACCCACCTGTCCAAACTGTTCAATTTCTGATAATTATTGTTACTTTTTATCCACTGAGGGGCGTAACGTTAGGATTCGATGTATTTCTTTCAACGATACGATCTTCGAAAGTTGGCGTTCTTTCTTTTCGCTCATGTATACAATCAGTCGCCATTCTTCTTACGCCAACCGAACGGACTTTATGCCAATCGCCCTCTTTCGGCNAATAACTTTTTAGATTTAGGCTTAACCGACGAATCTTCACATTAACCGTTATTTTTAACGTCTGCCGTAAGAGGTATTTACTTATCACATACGACGAGACGATGTTCAAATTAAATAAAATCAAAATAAGATTAAATCCGGCATTTAATAACCAACTTACTTCTTCTTGTTCCTGGTCTTCTCCTTTCATTGTCTCCGATTGTTTACTATCGTCTGACATATTGTGCAAATTACTTCTCCGTTTTGATTTTTTTTTTTCTTCTACTTAAAAATTATGCTGCTCTATCGCTTACCGGGTCCCTTTAAAATCGATACCCACCTGTCCAAACTGTTCAATTTCTGATAATTATCGTCAGTTTTTATATATTGACGTACGTAACGTTAGGATTTCAGTATTTCTTTCAACGATACGATCTTCGAAAGTTGGCGTTCTTTCTTTTCGCTCACGTATACAATCAGTCGCCATTCTTCTTACGCCAACCGAACGGACTTTATGCCAATCGCCCTCTTTCGGCTAAAATACAGTATAAAAGCACTACTATGGGAAGAATGAAATTGGACATATTTTCACTTCTAATTACTTTAAATAAAAGTTGAGATTTTCGATTGCTTTATTATGGTGGTGATATAGAAATGAATAGTAACATTCATGCAGCAAAATGGTTTGTAAATACAGTATTTTTGTCTTGTTGTAATGGATGAGATGCAAATGTGAATATATTGTGAAGTAAGCCATTGAAATATGTATAAGTATATATTTGATCAAAGTATTATATAGGAACGGACTACATTGGCTGAGTCTGTAAAAGGTAAGTGAGAAAGTTTATTAAGAGTTAAATACATTTTAGACAATTCGGTGCTAAGTTTATTCAATAAGGATACTGAGCTCAATAAATCTTATAAAAATGAAAATCATGATTTTTAGCCTTATCAGATCATCACCCAGCATTAATTTAGTTCTTGATCTAAACCAGGGGTGTCCAACCCGCGGCCCGCATGCGGCCCAAGGCAAGTTCCAATGCGGCCCAATAAACGTGTAAACAAAACCGACAAATGTTTTAATTTTTTATTATTTATTTATTTCAATGGCATAAACTCAAAAAAAGTTTCACAAAGCTGTAAACCTTTATTCATATTTTATTTTTGAGTAGAAAGAAAATATTTCCAAATACTGTACAGTACTTGGAGATGTGTGAAAACGGAAGGATTACTAAATAAAGCTGGAGTTGTGACTCAAAGGATTATAGATCCAAATTTGGAAAAAGGAGGGAAAGATGAGAAAGGACGAAAAAAGATGTAGTAGTGAGAAAGGTTAAATAGATCTTCTGTTCA
>NW_019384498.1:478714-496386 GCF_000671375.1 Centruroides sculpturatus | reverse complement strand
ACCCCTATGCACGAATGGAGACTTGGGGCTACCACCTCATACAAACACCATTCACGTGCGATGTGTAGTTTTGGCGAAAAAGTGAAATATAGGGACATACATGTCCATATATATATATATATATATATATATATATATATATTATATATATAGATTATAGGGCCACGTGTTTCCGAGTTGCAACGTCAACGAACAATGTGTGATCACGAGAAGACGCGCGACTCGCGCTTGTTGCAGTTGCAGTCGCCTGCGCGGCTAGAAATCGCATAGTGTGACCAGGGCTTAAGAAGGAATTTTTCGAAATTCCCTCGCGGGCGGGAGAGGGAGAGAATTTAGTCTTCATCGAGTACTTACGTGTATTAAATTAATAACATTTCAGACATTGTTATAAATATTTTTATCTATTTCAATTTTTAAACCAAATGTTCGAACCGTTTTAAATTCGAATTTGTTATTTCATATTGGTTCGATTATAGAACGATTGTAAACGTTCCAGAAAATTGATCATATTGAAAATAGTTCGTTTGATTCTCGGCAATTCTCATCATTCTCAGCGGTAGGTGTTATATAACAGTTACTATGGTTGTTGAAATACTGAATATAAATGGGGTTTGCTTGCAAAATCCGCACGGGCAAAGCCGCGAGTAACAGCTAGTAGTTTATATAGTAGATTGATGTCATAATTTTTATAATTTCTAATACTGGTTATTGTTTGTGGAGATAAGGTGTTGATTACATCTGCATGAATAGAGATGCACAGTGGCGTACCGTAGTGGGGGCGGCAGGGGCGGCCCGCCTCGGGCGGCACTTTTTAGGGGGTGGCAAAGTTTCACAATAAATAATAATAATATTTTGTAAAAGTTTGAAACATCCTAATCTATACTTGCATCGCGTCTACGATAGTGCTATCGTCCGGACAGTCCGGGGATCAGCTCGCCGTCCGGGTGAACTAGTAATTTTTTTATCCAAGGAAATCCTGCGATCCTGCGAAACCTGTTGACGTTTTTTTTTTTTTTTTTGCTTATACAATTCATTCGCGTTCATATACACTACTAATATCCAATAGAACTATTTTAAACAGGTCGCTGCACTATCACCGAATTTTTCATTGCTTGTTCTGTGACAAAACTGAATTTTGGTCTTTTACACTGAAATACCTAAATAAGGGGGGCCGAAATTTTCCTCCGCCCCAGGCGGCTAACACCCACGGTACGCCACTGGAGATGCAATATCGGAACGAGCATATCGTTATTCATAAGTATCGAATATTAATACCGAAAATATGATTGTTCGTTAATTATCAGATATTTATTGCGATATAAATACGCAACATGATATATAAAAGTTTGACAAAGCTAATTTATCTTGGATGACTAGCTATTATATTTATGTAGCCAGCTTAATAAAAACGTTTTAATTATTATTGGCATATTTGTTCTCATATAAAAAACTAGCAGTTACCCGCGGCTTTGCCCGCGAGGATTTTGCAAGCAAACCCCATTTATATTCAGTATTTCAACAACCATAGTAATTGTTATATAACATCTACCGCTGAGAATGATGAGAATTTCCGAGAATCAAACGAAATGTTTTTAATTTGATTAATTTTCTGGAACGTTTACAATCGTTCTATAATCGAACCAATATGCAATAACAAATTCGAATTTAAAACGGTTCGATCATTTGGTTAAAAAAATCGAAATACAGTAGAGCGTCGATTATCCGAAAGTCAATCATCCGAAAGAATTACAGTCGGCAAATTTAAATTTTCGCCAGTGCTGTGGCGCTGCAATCTTTGGCTATGTCTTGGGCTACTCAAATATTTTACGTTTTTGATACTAAATTAACTTCTGAAGTATAATTTTTTATTGTTTTTATATTTTTCAATATATTTATTTTGTTTGTACAAAATAAAAAAATAATTTTTAACGATACAATAGTCTTCGTTAGGCTTAACATCGACGAAAATTCAACGCGAAGCGACACGCAACGGAGAAAAATGTCAAGATAGGATAAATTAATATATTTTTTCGTATACAATCGGTTATCCGAACATCGATCTTCCGAACAACCCAGTCCCCAATTGATTCGAATAATCGACGCTCTACTGTATATCAAAATATTTATAACAATGTCTGAAATGTTATCAATTTAATACCCCTAAGTACTCAATGAAGACTAAACGTAATTAAAAACAAAATATCGCATCTAAAATAGTACAGTAGAAGCTGTTCTTCCGGTTAAGCCTTAATCCTCTCCATCTCCCCCGCGGGAGAATTTCCAAAAATCCCTTCTTAGTGCGCGTTTTCACGACGTACTTTAACTGTGTACCAAATTTCATATTATTATTAAGAAGAACATTTCTATTAGAAATTTGCATTATGAAGAAATAAAATATATCATAAAAATAAGTGTATTTTTTATATTAATTTCTAATTATAAAAGTTTAATGGTCGATTTAAACTAACGGTAATTTACTAAAAATTTTTTAAACAATTTTTCTACCAAAAACGAATAATACGATTTTAAAAATTTGCATGTAAAGTCTGTGAAGAAAATCAGAGTTTTAAAAATTTCATCTAATAGTTTTATTGACTGTAGTCGCTATTTTCAGTTTAGGTTCAATTAGGTTAGGGAAATTCTGTATTTTATCCGAAAGAGGGCGATTGGCATAGAGTCTGTTATCACGTGATCAACTTCTATTCGGTTGGCGTAAGAAGAATGACGACCGATTGTATACTTGAGCGAAAAGAATGAACGCAAAATTTCGAAGATCGTATCGTTCAAAAAATACATCGAATCCTAACGTTACTCCCCCTCAGTGGATAAAAAGTAACAATAATTATCAGAAATTGAACAGTTTGGACAGGTAAATATCGATTTTAAAGGGACCCAATGATGGAGCACCAAACTGACTATTTATTTATTTATATTTTTTTCTCTCGGAAACAGTTTCCGGTTATGATAACTACTAAAAACTCGGCAAAATACAATACACTATTTCTAAACTGACTTGAATGGCGGAAGAAGCACGACACTAAGAAAACTCGATGCGGAATACACGAAAGAAATCGTTTAAACGATAATAAATATTTTATTATAAAAACAATTTTAATGAATTATATATTATTATTATTAACCGTACTTCAAATTATAAATTAATCTATTCTCGATTTAAAATTTTTTTGTTTGTAAACTACGCTTATTGAAGTTTCTGTAACTTTTCTTCTCATTCTCAATTTAAATGCAGCAATAGTAAACATTTGAAAATACGCACGTGTGCCTCGTAAAATTATATTTTTATCTTGAAATTATTCATAAATAATTGTTATAATTCGAGTATAAATGTAATTTATATTAAGAAATACCGATAAGATGTGAATGTTTATCTGTTAGTTGGTAAGTAAATTTCAGAGTAAGTTCAATTTAAATTATGCTAATCTTAATTATATGTATATGTTACTGTGAAATACCGAAATTAGAGAATGTCGAAATTCTCCGGTGAATGTCGACACATTCAAAATCGGTCGGTGAAAGACCGAATATTTGGTTATATTAATATACATTCGAACAATCGCTGGTGTATGTCGACATGCACAGATAAGCTTTGGTGGAGGTTGATGTCGACAGAGAGGTGACAGTCTATCGCCAAATACTTTGTGGGTAGCTGGAGGTAGAACACGGTCGTACCTCTTTTTCCGGCAACAGTTTGGTGGAAACTGCTCACTTTGTCACTGGATAGCGTTTTTTTCTTTTGATCCTGTGACGTGAGGATTGGTTTGTCAGATCGAGTGGCAGAGGATGAGAGGGGTCGTCGGTAAGGTGTCAGCGATATATGAATAAAAGACACCATTAACAAATCAGTTCGTGATTTGTAAAGAAAAGTTACTTTCCATAGATGAGGTTTCTTCTCAAGAAATATCGCTGAGAGAAGCAGCTGCGGCTAATTTGAAAAGTGGAGGGCAAGGCTATACACACTGTCATTGCAAAAAGAAGTGTTCCACGAATAAATGCAGTTGTAAAAGCAAGGGACAAGAGTCCCTTGCTTTTAACCATTGCAAAGAGAAGTGTTCCACGAATAAATGCAGTTGTAAAAGCAAGGGACTCTGTGCAATTCAAAGGGTCACAACAGTTTAAATTGTTGCAATAAATAAGATTGTATAATGTTAATCACATAATTTATGCATAAGTTTATTATTGTATTATTTTCTTTAATGATTTAGAATGTACTGTTTGTTTTAGGTTCAACAGTTTATTTACATGTGCTGTTACTTAAGCTTTCTCTTATTTTGACATATTAAAAAGTTGCGTTTTTGTCTTAATGTAATAAAAATATTTTTATTCAACATTCACCATCAGTGCATGCTGAATGTCGACATTTGCCAGCGTAAGTGAAAAATAATGATATTTAGCAAATATTTCGTACATATACGAAACGACTGTGTGAATGTTGACTTTTGCCAGATATCGGTCATTCACAGTAACATATGTACTGTACTGTATAATATACGTATAATTGAGATTAGTAAAGTGCATACAGTAATATTTACAGTACATGTAATATGTTCTTGAACTGTATTTTAATAAAGAAATTTGTGTTTTTAAGTAATAAAAACAACTTCAAATTCTTTTATATTTTCTGATCTTATATTTTTTGCATTGGTATTGTTGATTCAATCAATGCACATACAGTATACCAGAAGTATAGATGATCATGTTTCCTAATAATCACGAATATATTTTCTGTTGATCACTGTTTGTGGTGTTAATTTTAATTTTTGCATCTGAGATTTTAAGATTTTATATCTCTGATACATTTTAAACTTTTGAGATTACATTAATTTTTTTCTTGAATCTAGAATATTTTCAGAAACTGCTTCTCTGCAATTGATTTTCATATCTTGATTATTTAAGATTTGTAGTATGTTTTCACTGCTGGCCAAATGGCAATTTGCATTTTTCATCAGATGCTTGCTCTCTGGTGTTTAAAAACAAAACTATTTTATATGGGTCATTTGAATCATTTTTGTGTATTGTCAACAGTAAAGATGAATAGCAATAGAAAAAGCAAAGCTTTCTATTGTGTTTCAAATTGTAATTTCATAGCCATATGAGAACCTGATATAAGTTCTCGTCTCTCTGAGAACATGATTATTTGAAAATCAGAATTTGGAGAAGCTCATAAATATAACCGACAGAAAGAGTGAATTTGATTGTTAAGAATTGACAAAAAGTTTCCTGATTGTCCAGCTTTATATGAACAAGTTATGCTGTCAATTTTAAAGGATTTTTCCTTAAAGTTTAAAATTCCAGTAATTTTGTATGGGACACGGGGCTGGATTTAAGCATTTTGAGGCCATAAGCTGAACTGTGTGGCCCCTTACCAACCCTTCACATTTTTAAAAGTCACTCATAAAAAGAATTAACATAAACATATTAACTACTTTTTATTTTGTGTAGTATTTAAAGTATATTTGGTTGGTTTGTAAAAAATTTTCTTCAAATTTAACTTCAATTTTGTAGAAAATTGAAGTTAAATTTTCTTTTGTAGAAATTTTTGAGGCCTCTTAAAACTCGAGGCCCTAAGCAAAAAGGTAACATAGCTTACTTGTAAATATGGCCCTAATGGGACAGATGTCAAAGCTAATGTTTTTTAACACAGAGCACAAATGTATAGAACAATCTCGCTCATTTGTTTCTTTGATACCACATGTAATGACGTGTCCCACTAGCAATAATTGTTCTCCTATAAAATTTCTTGATAAATAACTACAAGCAGCATATATATTGTATGGTAATATATGATTAATTTTATGTTGACTATTTACGCGTGACCCAGATAAAGTAGCCATTTTGTAAAAATGCAGTGCCCTCTGTAGTTCATGAAAAACACAAATAATGTTTATGCTTCTAACACAATAAAGTGTTATAAATTAAGACACTTTGCAAAAAAAAAAAAAAAAACAAATAATGTTATCAACCTGCTGCTCTACAGATACAGAATTGGCTGCTCTGAGCTGAGAATTCCAGGATTTCATGAGTGGTCTATACCAGATATGTTGGGCCCTGTTTCTCGTCATCTCATCTGTACTAATGTGGGCCTGGCCAAACCCATAATTAACCTAAAAAAATCCTTGGTGTCCTCATGGTAGAGTCATGTCAGGGTTTGGATAAAATGAAGGGTAATGTCGAAGGTAACACAAAGAAAGTGGAGAGAACTAGAAAGCGATGTCCGTTAGACCACAGCACACATTCCAAACTAAACTAACCTGGGCCAGAGTANAGGATTCGATGTATTTCTTTCAACGATACGATCTTCGAAAGTTGGCGTTCTTTCTTTTCGCTCATGTATACAATCAGTCGCCATTCTTCTTACGCCAACCGAACGGACTTTATGCCAATCGCCCTCTTTCGGCTAAAATACAGAATTTCCTTAACCTAATTGAACCTAAATTGTACATAGCGACTACAGTCAAGAACACTTAGATGAAATTATTAAAAATCTGATTTTCTTCACAGACTTTACGTACAAATTTTTAAATGGTATTATTCATTTTTAGAAGAAAAATTGTTTAAAAAACTTTTAATAAATTACCGTTAGTTTAAATCGACCATTTTATAATTAGAAATTAACCAGAAGAACGGTTTCTACTGCACTATTTTAGATGCGATTTTTTGTTTTTATCTGCGTTTTAGTAGGGTACGCCACGGCAATGCACACTAAAGCCCTGGTCACACTATGCGATTTCCAGCCGCGCAGGCGACTGCAACCGCGACGGCTATTCCCGTTAACTGGTAATCCCCCCTCGAAAACCGGCGCGACTGCAATCGCAACTAGAAACAAAAAGTTTGTTCTACTCGCGACGATTGCAAACGCGCATCCAATCAACAAACGCCTTTATGCCACGTCATACAGTGACAACATTGAAAATAGTTCATCATCATGGCGGATAGTCAGAGGATTAATACNTTTTTTTTTTTTTTTTTTTTTTTTTTTTTTTTTTTTTTTTTTTTTTTTTTTTTTTTTTTTTTTTTTTTTTTTTTGAGAACTAAGTGCCATGATAATATAGATTATGAAGTTTGCAGCTTATTAATAATATATTCAATATTTTATTCTATTTGAATTTTTTCTCTAAGAGAAGAGGAATTTTTTTTTTATTGTGAAATATTAGGTAATAAAAACAAACATATCAGATCTAAAATAAAATTTCAAGAATATAAAGAGAAATATATTCGTGATAAATATAATAATAATGTAGCATTAAAATGAAAGTAGGTGTGCAAAACGTTAATATGAATATATTAGGTAATCTTGTTTAAGTAAAATTTATGACTTATTTTATTTAAAATATTAACTGCTTATTTAAATTTAATTACATAAAAGTGTAACATGAATTATTTTTGTCAGCAACAGATGAAATCCAGTATGATCACTTCTGTAATCACTCGTTCACAAGCATCTATACAAGTATGTCATATTTATATGTTTCTTAATCTATAATAATTGTAGACTTAAGTTCTGTTAATAAGACTTCTGTTCGAACCAGCTAATAAGACAAACAAATAAATTCAGGTCATTTTTCTTACTTTCATTGATTTCTGCATTCATTTCATTCCTTGACATATAGCATTTAATGTAACTACAATGAAGCTTTTCTTGATCTATTTCCAAAAGAATTATTTAAGTTAGAGAAAGTTGAAAGTTAGAAACAGAAAAGTCATTCCTTTCTTTATTAAGGAGGATCCAGTCTTGTTGAGCTATAGATGAAGTTAATAACAGATAGTATAATAAGTAATGTTGTGTTTCAGAGCACATAATCTCAAAAATTTTGACCATGTTATATGAGTAGTATTGAAATAATGAAAAAGAATTCACTGTTATCACATAATTCAAGACAGATTTATTATTAAATGTTTCAAAATAAATTGGAAGTGTCGTTATATTTAAGGTGACCAGATTTACTACTTTCAGTAGGCAGCAAGCTTTGAAAAATAGAGATTGCAGATCATTTTATTCCATGATTTGTACTACCCAATTTTTGTGTAATGCTTTTGTACTGGATGTTTGGTATTGATTGTACTGGTACTTTCTTATTCTGATTTGTTTTCACAAAAAATAATGAGGCGTGCCTTAAGATGTTTAAATAATTTTTTTAACAAGATTGATTCCTTTCTGTTACAATGTTCAAAACATTTATTTTTTAAAATTTTACCAGTATTAATTATCTTATGTAATGGTATGTAGAAGTTTGGGTGTTTATTTTATGTAGTAGTTGATTCAGTTTAGCAGTTGTTTCAGTTTGAATGCTATTCTTGTCTGATTAGTCCTTGTCATTCAGAAGAAATATGACTGTTTACATTGGAAATAAAAAAATACATTGTTTAGTTTTCTAAGTTTACAAGTTATTTCTGGATTAATAGATAAATTTTCTTTTATTTCTTTAAGGTACAGATATACCAGTGGCGTAGCATAGTGGGTGGCAGGGGTGGCACTTTTTAGGGAGCGGCAAAATTTCAGAATAAAAAATAATAATATCTTGTAAAAACTTGAACCATTTCATCACATATTTTCGTCACACCTATGACTCGGACCGATTGAAATGAGCACGAAAAGTGTCATCATCCAGACAGTCTGGGACTTCGTGCACAACCAGTTGACCTTGTTTTTTTTTTTTGCTTGATGTTACTCCTACCCAATTCTCCCTAATCGCTAACTGAACCGGCATGCACTGCACATTATTCTTCGCATTGCAAAATGACATATACATGCATCAGGAACTTCTGTTTGAACAACCCTCACCTGCCGTCCGGGTCAGCGATTTTAAAAAGGTGGCAACACTAGCATGGAATTTTTCATTACTTATTCTGTGACGAAACTGAATTTTAGTTTTTTAAATTGAGATACCTAAATAAGGGGGCTGCAAAATTTTTCTTTACCTCAGGCGGCTAACACCCACGCTATGCCACTGAGATATACAGTAATTTTAGAAACTAATTGTGCATTACATACATAGAAAATGTAATTATAGATGAAATTATTTGAAGATCTTATTTAAATATGTTATTTGAAGATGAAAAATTTTTTGAAGTTACACGATTCAATTGTTATTGCTTAGAACAGTGAATCTCAAAAGTTATTTGCTCCATAAATTATTTAAACTGAGCTACAGATGAAAATACACAGGCTTAGAGTTGTCACATAGAAAGGAGGAACATTTTGAAGATATAAGTTTAATCTTCTATATTTTAGTCAATAATGGCTCTTCTGAATTAAAACTTACTCAGTTTGATGGAAAACAAATAGGTAATATTTACAGGATAAGAAGTGTCAGGGGCATATCTTGTCCACTTCTTATCCTGATGTGTAATATTATCTTAGATGTGTGTAATAATTTTTTCCCTGGTAATCTAATGCAAGAGAAATGCAATGTGTGAAAATATTATTTTCTCTGGCTAAAGAGCAAAGATTAGCATTTTGGAAAAATGATTAGGTTAATCTGTAGACCACTTGGTACATGCTTGCAGACCAACAATGTTCCAAGAGCCATACTTTGAAAACCACTGGTTTAGAACAGAAATTAAGTTAATAGGAACAAACTAATATGAAAATATGTACTGTAATTGATAAAAATAAACAAGCATTTTCACAAAGAGCAAATTTTCTTAAAGCATTTCAAGATAATTATTATAGAGGAAAGCAATACTAATGTTTACCAGGAAAAAATTGAACTGTTAAGAATTTTTTGAATAATAATTGATTTTTGGAGCTGAGAAAACTAGACTGTCAGTTAAAATAAATCTTAATTATACTTGGGAAGAATTTTCAAATGTATTAAATCAAAACAATAGCCAAGACAGTTAAGGTGCCAACCTAACAATCCATATTCAACAGTTCAAAGAAAGTGCATCATGATAGTGTGCCCATTTCTTTAAAATTAATCTCTACTCCATTTTTAAGTGTCCTGTAAATTTCAATGGCTTCCAGCTATTTAACCTGGAGGCCATTGATATTCTTTAAGGTTTGTCTTGTTGGAAATTCTGTGTAGCAATTGTGTCTGTAATTTTGTGTGTTTATAATTATAAATTTTATTAATAGCAACATTTACATAACATAATTTAATCAGTAAACAATTTTCAAAGTACATTAGAAACATGATTATCTGAAATGTGATCATCCAAAACTTTGGATTATCTAAAATGGTTTAAAAAAAAACCAAGCAATTATTTAGGATGATATTGTCACAATGCCAGGCTGCAATTTTTAATTTATTTAATTTAAAATATATGCTCTCCACTTCAAATTAGTATTGTAGTGTCTTGCCCCTGTACATCATACTTTTCCATTAGCAATGGAGTTGTGCCAGTCATTTATCTAACTCCTTTCAGGGAAGAATTTTTTAATCAAAGTAACATGCCTTCTAGTTTGTATATAGTTAATTGGGGCCTTTTGCCCCTAAGCTTTCTATATCTGATCTTGACTTTCAAGTATCTAACTCCATTCTCAAGGTTAACGAAAGACAAATGACTGGGAATTTAAGGTCTACAATTTTTTCAAATTGCATCCCAAAAATTAGAATGTATAGTATTGTACATATCAAAGACTATACTATAATACAGGGGTGTCAAACTGGCAGCCCCTGATGTGATTTTTCATGGCCCATGGCCATGATACTCTGCAATAAAATGAAATACAAAACAATATGTTACAAAGAAAATAGCAAGTAACCATTTATTTTTTTTTTCATTGGACCTTTTTTCTTTGAAGTTGAAAAAGCTCTGACTTCAATACACCTGGAATTAGTTGATTTACAGAATGATTCGGTTTTAAAAGACAAATATTGAGAAATAGGAACTTCCAAAATATATTCCTATTTAAGATAAACGACTTCCAACCACTTAACACTGCGTTGAATAATAACAATCCACGAAAAACCTTTTTTTTTTTTTTTTTAGTGACATGTAATAGTGACATAACACTCGTAAAAAAAAGGGGGTTTTTCGTGGATTGTTAATATTCCTATTTAGGTGAAAAATACTCAAATTAAAAAGTTTGTTGCACAAATTTTATGCTTTTTTGGAAGTACAGTCAACCCTCTTATAACACGGTAGATACGTTACACTTTATAAGACTTTTACGTTGTAGGAATCCTTAAATACATGAGCCAATCAGCCTGGCACGTGTGTAGTTTATGGACTACAGATGTTTGAAAGATTTTCTTCCATATAATTAATTGATTCTAGACTAATTTGACTCAACAGTTCCAAAACATGTATAATTTTTTGGGAATAATCCGTATAAACTATGCTATAAACAAAAAATTGTAGGATTACTTACCAAGTATGCACTGTTCGACGACGCCATTGCTTAAGCTTGTTTTTGTTGCAGAGCAGCGCACCAAACGGTGGGTGCGTTTTCTGATAAGTTATTTTTCTACGAAAAATTTGTTGAACTTTGGAGACATCATTAATAGAAATAATTTTTATGGCCGTTGAATAAGAAATGTTTTTTTCACAAGAAATGTATAAAATTACATACTGTATTAGACTTACAGTACCTAATTTATATATTAGTAAACTCAACTTGCCCGCCTAAACTTTCCACAGTGTGTAAGTAGTTCGGCCGCTCGTCCACTATTGGTTCAGATTCGACCAATCCTGTCGCGACACGAGTCAGCGATGATGTTTTACTGCATTTTACGAGTCTCTTTTAGCGTCTTTATATGAATACGGTCGCAATTTTTTTGCCGCAATATACGAATCCGCATTATATGAACCCGCATTATAGGGGGGTCGACTGTGTGTACTTATGTGAGCAATTATTTTCATGTATGAAATTAAATAAAACAGCTTACAGATCAAGCTTAACTGATAAACATCTATCTGCCATAATGAAAATTGTTTGTTCTCAGTCTTTGAATCCAGATATTGGAAAACTAGTAGAAGGAAAAACGTGCTGGCAAGTTTCTGGTGAAAACAATTAATTTTAGTTTTATAAATATGTACATTAAATAAAATAAATGTTTAAATAAAAGCAATACTATAGCAATTATATATTGTTGAGTTGAATTAACTGAACTACATAATGTGTTTTAATTGCCCTATCTATATTCCTGCATTCTCACTTCAAATTATAATTTTAAGAAAATTTGTAAATGTGATTTGGCCCATGTGAATCTTACCAGTCACATTAATGGCGCATTGTTTAAATGAGTTTGACACACCTGCTATAGTACACAGAAAACAAACTCTCCATATAACAGAAAATTACTACATCTGTCAATTATAGTGCTATGAAACTAGATCATATTCATGACATTAAATTTTGAGTAAATTAATTTACCTTCAAATGTAGTATCAAGTTGTAAAGGTGAAATTCAGACATATTCTAGAAACAACTGAAAAAAAATGAATAGAACATTTGATATGGATATATAAGTAGAGTAAATGGGGAATTTCATCACATATTGGAAATAGACACACATCAATGTATGATAATACAAAACATTCAAAAGAACACATTCTCATGCTGTTGCTCTATCACTTCAGAAGTAACCACAATGCAATGAAAGCTCACAATCTCATCTGCAAGGCATTTAGCAAGGGCACAGTCAACAGCAGATCTACTACAATTGGTTCAAGAAATTCAAGGATGGAGATTTCTCACGACAAATCTCATCCAGGCAATGATTCTGCCATTGAAGATGCTGTTCACCTGAAATTGAAAGATGATAATTTACTGTTGGCCACCAGAGAATTCAGTACACAACAACTGGGTGATAGAAACATGAAATTTTCTGCATGCTTAGCAAGCATACAATTTGATGGATATTTTTTATTTGTTAGTTTTTTTTGTAAATATTGGTAAAATATATATAGATATGAATATGGTTAAGACTTATGATGTATGAGTTGTAAGTTATGAATTATGAGTTACAAGTTATTTCCAACTTTCCTACATTATTTGAAAATATTTCCTTTTCTTATTTTCAAATAATGTACTGTAGCATTGTTAATTATTTTATGTCAGAACGGTTAACAAAGCACATCAAAGAAAAGCGGTTCTTTGGAAACAAATTCTTTTGAAGAACTTTTATACTTTTTCTTATAATTCATATTGCATTTAATGTGTAACATAAGGTATTTTAAATTTTATGTAGCCTAATTATTGCCTTTTTTTTATGTATATTGTTAATTTTGGGAGCAGATATCAACTATTCTTTTCTATTTATTTGTAAAAATAAATAAATAAGGTATGTGATATGTATAAATATGTTTGTTAATTACAAAATTGTTCTTTTAACTCATTCAACTAGTCTCTTAAGAAATATTATTTAAATTTACTGGGTAGGAGATCAATAGAAAAGAATGGTGATTTTTATAAAAAAAAAAAATTTGTAATTTGTCATCCAGATGTCCAGCACCCAGTTAGCAGTAGTCTTGTCTGTTGTTTAGTTGATGGTGTCCCCAGAGAATTAGCTCAACTTGAATGTTCCAAAAATTGATAAAGTCCAATATTACCTTGACAATGAATCTGCAAATAGAACAAAGATGGTCTTAGAGAAGCTTGTCAGTCTGGGCTGGGAGGTTCTGTCTCATCCAACTTATAGCCCAGATTTGGTGCCAACTATCATCTATTTTGTGCGCTGCAGAACCCATATTGCCAATATACAGTTCAATGATAATAGTTGTGTGAGATTGACACTCAAGACTTCCTTCAAAGAAAAATCCCAGTCATTCTATGTTCATGGGATTGAAAGTTTGCAGCAAAGGTGGCAGGATATGATTGATGTTGATAGTGAACTGAACTATGATCATTGTTGAGTTAATTGCAAATAAAGTTTTTTTTTTAAATGTCTAAATTTCATCTTTACAACCTGATAATTGCAGTACAGTATTTAATATTCATGAAACTTTAAATGCACAGTGCTTGATTTTGTAGCCAAAATACAAAAACAAAGGAGTTTCTAGATTATCCAAAATTTTATTTATCCAAAAGACTCCCTGATCCCACCAAGTTCAGATAATCAAGTTTCCACTGTATTTTTATCTGTATAGAATTAAAATATTCTAAGATCTTAATGGTAATTATAGGTTATTTATATTAAATTAACGGTAATAATATAATAAATATGTTTATTTTTACAAATTCAATATTCCTTTCCAGATTAAAGAACTATCCTGATTGACTTCAAAATGTTACTTGGAAGTATGAATACTGCATCAATTTTACAATATAAATTTTTCTATCAATTTATCAAGTTATCAAAGAGAAATTTTAATTTAACAGGTTTATCATTTAAAATTATACCAGATAATTTAAAAGGAAAATCAAAAAGTTCTCAGGAATGGTTGACTCGGCAGTTGAACGATGTTTATGTAAAAAAGTCACGTTATGAAAGTTATCGAGCTAGAAGTGCCTACAAGTTAATAGAAATAGATGATAAGTATAAATTATTTAAACCTGGAATGATTGTTATAGATTGTGGAGCAGCACCAGGTTCATGGAGTCAAGTTGCCATCAAACGTGTTACTGGAAAAAATAATGGTAAATGAATTAGGATTATTTTTAGTTTTTCATTATAAATATTTTCAAAAAACAATCTTTAAGGAAATGAAATGCTTTATTTGTAAGTAAATATAGAATAAAAACCACATATAACATGTTTTGAATAATACACATACATTCATAGACATGGGAGCAGGAGAAACAATTTAATTCTAAATTAGAAATAGACAATTGTATACAGTGGTATTCATTCTTCAAATGACTCTAACTTCAAACACTTCGGTGTTTGAATGCTAAATTTGACAAAAATTCACTTCAAACCTTGAACTGGTATGCAGTGAAAAAATGTGCTTAAAGTGTAAATGCAACCTGTTGTGTGCCCAAGTGGTCTCTCACTCTCACTTTATGTTCATATTTTTCCAGTGTTTTATTTGCTTTATTTTTGGTGTTTGGTTTTATATACTTTGTTGATTTTTCATAATTTCTTCTTGCAGTTTTTCTTTGTCCACAGATTTTGAGTGCTCTGTATGTTTTGTATCCTTTAATTCAGCATTTTTTGAATGGGACTTTCTAAATAATGTTTAATGCATTTGAAGTTTAGAAGTATCTTTCCTATACACATTATGAATTTTTATTACTGTTTGTACAGCATTATATCCTTTCTGAAACTCAAAGCATAATATGCCAAATATGCTTTCTATCTGAAAACATTTCAACTTGATTTTATTCAAACAAAATGTGAAGTAAAAAGTTAAAAATAAGCTTATAAACAAAGAATGCAATTTCACATTAGCAATAATGTGTTAAATTTCACAACAGTTATAATTAAATCATACATTTATGTTAAGTAACAATTGTTGAAAATAAACAAAAACTTGCTGTTCGATCCAATATAATGTTTACTTATTGGAACTGACTTTATCATCTGAGAAATGTGTGGTTACAATGAAATTTAAGAGGAAGGTTGTAACATTGATGATTAAGATGAAAAAGGAACTTATCACAAATCATGAAAACAGTATATGTGTGGCAGATCTGGTGATCATATTTAAAATGCCAAAGTCCATGGTGTGTGACCAGTAAATGCAATTTTCATATTATTATACAGTACAGTATTTACACATTTTATTTATTGTTATCATGTTTTGATTTATTATTATGGCATTTAATTCTGTTATTTTTACCTTAAAAATTATGTGTATTTGCTATTTTAAATTTATTGAAATGGGTGTTGTTTAGGATCTGGAAACAGATCATCACTTTCCATTTATTTCTAATGGAAAAAATTGATTCAGACTTCAAACAATTTGGAGTTCAAATGGTCTCCTGGAGTGAATTAAATTTTAAGTATAAGGCCGTACATACTGTAGTATGTATAGCCTTGTGGTGGTGCCTTGTACTTTGAATTTACAAAAGTTTGAAGTACAAGGCAAAAAGTGAAATTACAAAATTATACAAATTATTAGAATGTATTTATTTATTGTTCTCAATTTTATGAGCTCCATGATGGCTTTTCTTTTCCGCTAGACTTATTACACCATCAATTAGAAACAGGACAAACTTTAGAAAATCACATTTTTATTTCCTAGAGTATATGCATTTTGGACTTTGAGTCCCTTATCAACTCTTTGTGATGTAACTGTTTAGGAAATAATGCATACAAGTTAACATAAAATTTTTGCACTGTTACAAAATTTGTAAAAATTATTAACTTACATGGTTATGAGAAGCACAGAAATGGTGACGATAAGATTATAAACTTTTTAGATTTATAGTAAAATCATAACAAGATGAAACAACTCACAGAAATAACAAGAAATTTGCTGCCATTTACCTTTTTATTTAAACACTTCCCTTCCCCCATTGCACCCCCTCTTGGTCAAATATGGATACCATGTTTCATGTAATTTTTGACCAGTATTATTATTCATGATTCTGTCTTTGTTTTTTTAGTATTTCTAAATGTTCATACCATCTCCTTTTTCGTGTATTGGATTATTTTTTAACAATTTTTACAGTGTCCTGAATAATGTGGCAACCTTCACTGTTACGATGAACTGCAGCAGCCGAACTATTATTATTTTATTTAATTGTGGATGGCATCCCGGTGAGTTCAATAATAGGTCTCATTTTAGCTGAACTTAGCTTGCCCAGCATTGATAAGAAAGTTGCCAATATTATGGGCATTATAGATCTACAACACTACATGATGACTGCTTCATAATTTATGATGATAATATTATACTAGACACATCCAACACACCTTATTCGCTGAGAACATATATTTATTAAACAAAACAAACGTTTTCAACCCGACTTACGGGCCATCTTCAGGTTAACGTCTTTCAACTCTAATACAAAATCGAACACGTTCAAAATTAAACCAAATTAGAACAATACGTTTAAATTAAATTAATAGAATAAGCATAACCGAAATAAAACAATAAATAATAATAAAACCAAAGTAACACAAAAATGAATATAAAATAGGGTAATTTGCCGTAAACACTAAGGAACAATTCCTTACATATTAACCCAGATATCTGTTGAGTCACGGTAGAGGCATTATTACGCGTGTTTTTTCTTATTATGTATTTCCACTATGACGGTAACACGGTCGCATCCTTATAATCTAAACATCTATTCGTCAAACTCGCTCGGTATATTGTTAAATGGGAGGATGCCAAAATTCTTGCAAAAGTACACTCACCAACGCTGTCATCCATAACCGAAAAATGCGAAATATACCGAGCGAGTTTGACGAATAGATGTTTAAATTATAAGGATGCAACTGTGTTACCGTCATCGTGGAAATACGTAATAAGAAAAAACACACGTAATAATGCCTCTACCATGACTCAATAGATATCTGGGTTAATATGTAAGGAATTGTTCCTTAGTGTTTACGGCAAATTACCCTATTTTATATTCATTTTTGTGTTACTTTGGTTTTATTATTATTTATTGTTTTATTTCGGTTATGCTTATTCTATTAATTTAATTTAAACGTATTGTTCTAATTTGGTTTAATTTTGAACGTGTTCGATTTTGTATTAGAGTTGAAAGACGTTAACCTGAAGATGGCCCGTAAGTCGGGTTGAAAACGTTTGTTTTGTTTAATAAATATATGTTCTCAGCGAATAAGGTGTGTTGGATGTGTCTAGTA
>NW_019384498.1:465250-474987 GCF_000671375.1 Centruroides sculpturatus | reverse complement strand
ACAGGCATACAGCACGCAGGAGAAGATGCAGGTGTTTAATACTTTTAATTTTGTCTGAAAACTAATTGCTTTACTTTTCCAGTTTGCTTCCTAAATATGTAAAGTGCTCTACATTTTCAATTTCTTTCCTATCTACTAGGAAGTTTCTTGTCATGTTGTTATCACCAAATATCATTGTCTTACTTGTTAGTTTTTTTGCTATTGATAGTCAGTTCATATCTTTTTCCTTCTTCATTAAGCAGATGATAATAAAAAATATATAGTAAATTATATAGTAATAAAATATATTATATAGTAAAAAATTTATATTATTCAAACATTTAAACAATTTATTATTAGTAGTTTTTAAATATGATTACAAAATTATCCCAATTAATAAAGTAAGCAAAACATATACATAAAACCATCAAAGAACTATTTAAAAAAAATAATAATTTGTCATTTTGTTTAATTTTTGAAGAAAATATAATAAAATTTATAACAACTTTTTGATATTTGAGACTTAACAAAATATTTACATTTAATTATTGTTAGGCAGTTGTACAACATATACTGTATGTTAAAATTTGTCAAAGAAGTCTGAGTCCTACTCTTATTAATATGTTATTTTATTAGTTATTAATTACTGTAATTTCCTGTGTATAATCTTTGGTGGCATGTAACCTACAAAGTTACTGAAAGCAGTTGCAAGTACATAGCCTGCACTTGCTTTCAAATTGACTTTAAAACATGGATAATCTGTGACATTATATGCAGAAAATTATGATAAAGAATCCTCATAAAAGAAATAACTGTTATTGTTTTAGCATTTTACTTGTAAAACAAATTAAATTCCTCATTTCAAATATTTTTCTTTTTTTGTTACTGTTGTGCATTTATATTTTCTAATTATATACATTATAATGATATTGATAATTGATTAGTATAGTAGATACTTATCATGTCTATTGGGAAAAAATGCAGAAAATTGCTGTGTTGAACTTATCATGCAGGAACACATGTGGCGAAGAGAACAGACTTTATTATTTAAAACACATTATTTCTGTACAAAGTGTCTCTGCATTTCAGGCTATTTTTTCCTCTTCAGTTCTTATTTATACAACTATAAATTCTGCATAATAAAATACATTAAACTTAATGTTTATTTATATAACATATGTGCAAAACAATAGAGAAAAAAATCAAGATTACGTAAAACAATATTCACTTGTGACTTGTAGATAAAAGGTGTAGAAAGAATGAAAACAAATAAAACTAAAATGAATTAAAAATAAAAAAATTAAGTACCGTATATTTCTGCAGATAAGACGACCTTCAGATAAGATGAGGTATAAATTTTCATCAAAGTTTAATAGTTTTAGCATATATCTGTCTGATAAGATGACCCCAAACTATCAACGGCCTATGAATTTAGTTTAGATTGGTGATTATCATCTGGATAATAATACCATATTCATAATTTTTCAAATGAAAAAATTTTATTTTCTTGAATCTGGCAGCACTGCCTTGCGATTGTTACAAACATTTGCACTGATTTGGGCATTTGGATAATGACTTTGACTATTCACAAAAAAGTTGTATGGGTTATTCTATTTTGTGGACATACTCTCTACTAGTAAATAATTACACTTTGTTCCATTTTTTATAATGGTTTTAATTTATATAAATTTCAATCTAATTTTTTTCATATCTGTCCTATAAGACAACCTTGAATTTTGGGGCTTTTTTTTATGATTCAACTATCATCTTATTTGCAGAAATATATGATAAATTAAAATAAATGCTATTAAAATGGGGTAAAAGGGGTTACCTATGTAAAGTTAAAGATAAAATTTGTGTAGTGCTCTGCTACTTAATTGTATATATTTGTTTTGATTATTTATGTATGTATATATAGATATATCTATATATCGGGTTTTTTTATTTCCTTTTTTTTTGTATTGGGTTTTCTTTTTTATTTTGTTATATGTGGCCCTCCCTTTGTTCCATATCACCTTCTCCTTGGGTTGATGGGAGAAGCCACAGAATTGGCTGGATGGTAAATCACACATAGAGGACTGACATCTGGCCCTGGGATATATAAATAGCAGAATGGTGTGTGAAAAAGGACCTTTTTTTTGTTTTTTGCCTTGTCTGTGAAACGCTTGGAGGACATGTGCTAACGAGTGGTAAAAAAGATCATCCAGGATGAAAAATAAGGACTAAATTTATGAGACTATCCTGAGAAAGGAAGACAATCTGTTCCCATCGAGGTGATGAACTTTTAATTTTCGGAAAGAACAATAATAGAAAGGAGAAGAATCATCAGGAGGATTGCCTAGATACATTATTTTTTACATGGGATGATTAATGGGTCATATCTCTGCTTTTAGCCATGGAAAGGTGCCGTGAGTAATCCAGGTTCATGTTTGATCCCTCTTTTGTTAATTTTGTAGTCTTAGTTTGTCACGCACGATCATGTATCAACGAAATTTGGGTGGAAGGAGAGTGAAGGTATATTCTTTTGTAACATGAGAGTCGTGGTTTGTGAGAGTTAATACTCTATGTATTTCCTGTGTAGTACTACAGCACTAGTATTATTGTAATTTTTTTTGTTGTGCACATTTTGTTTGTTCTTTATTGGGTCATATATTGTACTAAATTCATGTTTTTTTCTGTTTTGTGTCAGGACATCACATTGTAATAAGGTACCAGTACACAATGTTAGTGTTACCACTCGTCTGGTTTTCACCTGGACAGTCTGGGAATTGACTCACTGTCCGGGTGAACTATTAATTTTGTCTGGGAATTTTGTAGAAATTGTGAAATTATGATGAAACAAAGTTCTTGAAAATATTTTCACAAATTTACACTATTTTAACATCGAAAGAACTCACACTCACTGAAATTCATCTACAATTCTACCATGTTCGTCTGTTTAAACCGAACTGTCTGTGTGGTGCACAAACTGTCGACCTTTTTTTTTTCTGCATGTACAGTACAATCGTACACGTCTATGGGCTAAGTTATCTAGCATATTATTCTTCACATTGTAAAATGACATTGCGCTGCGTCAGGAACTTCTGTTCGAACAAACCTGATTGGCTGTCTGCGTCAGCGATTTTGAAAAGGTGGCAACACTACATAGTGTGTACCTGCTGATTGGGTGAGGTTTGGACCACGTGTAAGTGAGTCCCTAATGGTGGGAGATATAAATCCGAATGCATTCACTGAGGAGAGACCTTTTTTTTGGAGTCTGCTTGTTACACATGCTATGAGTGAAAGTGAAATTCGGTTACTAGTGAAAGCAATATGGATGCTAGGAAGTTGGACTAAGTAAAAAGGACAAGCCAAGTTCATCCACGAAAGTTTTGCAATCATTGATAAGGAATTAATGCCAAGTGCCAAGGGACTTTTAAGGGAAAGTGTAAGACCTTTATTTTTATCAAACATCATAGCTAATGGTAGTGTTCTCTCCACACTTGGAACAATTATAGTAATTGTATGTGGGATATGAAAGTGGGGGTAGTATGACCACTAAGACAATTGTATATATTTACTTTGTTTGTTTTGATGTATACATGCATTTGATTTTGTATTTATACCATNAAAAGTTTTAGGTTAGTAGCGACATCTGTTCAAACTTCATATGACATAAAATTTAAACAGATGTTGCTACTGGTTGCTGAGATATAGAAGATATACACAGTGCGGCAATTAAATTCCGGGACTGAAGAGTCCCGGAATTTAATTGCCGCACTGTGTATATCTTCTAAATTAACTTTTTGTTTTTATTTGATAAACAAATATATTTTGTTTTATTTTCATTTACACTTAAGTTATTATTTTCCATATACTTACTTAATTTAGCCAGCAAAGAATTTATATTATTTTCAACCAATTGAAGATTCCAATCTGCATATGTTATAACAATATCATCTGCATACAATATAATATTATTCTTGGGAATAGTCTCTACAATGTCATTTATATAAATATTAAAAAGTAGAGGGCCAAAAATGGATCCCTGTGGAACACCTTTGTTCACTTGAAAAGGTTTTGATATTGAATTTTTTACCTTAATATAGTATGTACGATTTGATAAATAGGATATTAACCATTCCAATGGCACTCCTCTCAATCCAACTTTAAACAATTTTTGTTTTAATATCTGAATATCTACACTATCAAAAGCCTTGATCAGATCAATAAACACTGCCATTACAATATTTGAATTATTGGGACTGTTACTAATATATTGTTTAAGATGAGTCAAAGCATCAATTGTAGAGGCCTCTCTTTTAAAACCATACTGATTATTAGATATAATTTTATANTGCCATTACAATATTTGAATTATTGGGACTGTTACTAATATATTGTTTAAGATGAGTCAAAGCATCAATTGTAGAGGCCTCTCTTTTAAAACCATACTGATTATTAGATATAATTTTATATTTATTGACAAATTCAAAAAATCTTTTATAGAAAGCCTATTCAATTATTTTAGTTATACTCTGAATAATAGTAATTGGACAATAGCTCTCCAAGTTCTGTTTACATCCTTTATTTTTAAACATTGGGATTACAAGATTTTGTTTAAGCTTCTCTGGAAACCTCCCACACTTGAAGGATTTATTAATTAAATAAGATAATGTTAAAGCAATTGTGAGATTAGCCAGGGGTACTAAACGGGAGTACCACTTAATCGACTCAAAATTGTGAGATTCGATCTCTAAACATTTTAAGGAAGGCTTTTATAATGTTAAAAGAAAGATCTAGATGGTGAGTTCTAGATCTTGTCAGGATCCTAGACACCAGTTAATCAATTATTTTACACACAGATTAACACGCATTTATGAATCAATATGGAGAGGATGAAATATTTTGATTCAGACATTATGAGACTTTACTTAAAGATAAAAATATTGATAATTTAATAAGACAACAAAATNACTAAGGAACAATTCCTTACATATTAACCCAGATATCTATTGAGTCATGGTAGAGGCATTATTACGTGTGTTTTTTCTTATTACGTATTTCCACGATGACGGTAACACAGTTGCATCCTTATAATTTAAACATCTATTCGTCAAACTCGCTCGGTATATTTCGCATTTTTCGGTTATGGATGACAGCGTTGGCGAGTGTACTTTTGCAAGAATTTTGGAATCCTCCCATTTAACAACCGAACCATCCGCTTGTGCCATTTTGGATAATGCTGTTGTACACTTGCTCTTTGCGACATCGTACCTGTGTTCTTTAATCCTCATCCCAAGGTTTCTATTAGTGACCCCCTATGTAATCCTTATCAATTCCCAACTGGTCATTTTTGTAGGGAATTGCATATACTCCTGCCTGTTCCTTATCAACAATTTTTTCTTTGTCATTTCGAATCAACCTATACACTGTGGGGGCCCTTTTGTATATTATACTGGCGTTTTTGTGTTTCGCTATTTGCTTCATAATCGGGAAGAGACATCTATTGTACGTAAACTTTGCGAAGTTACCTCTGGTCTCTGGTTTTTTCTTAGAGCTGCTCCTAGGCTTTACGTATGCTGAAATTAAATTTATTATTTATTGTTTTATTTCGGTTATGCTTATTCTATTAATTTAATTTAAACGTATTGTTCTAATTTGGTTTAATTTTGAACGTGTTCGATTTTGTATTAGAGTCGAAAGATGTTAACCTGAAGATGGCCCGTAAGTCGGGTTGAAAACGTTTGTTTTGTTTAATAAATATATGTTCTCAGCGAATAAGGTGTGTTGGATGTGTCTAGTACATTGCTAAAGAAGCTGAGTTAAAGTAAGTGGATAATATTATACATGCAGCCAGATTCTACAACTTGTTAATGAAATACACACAAATATAAAATTTGATTTAGAACCCAAAAATAACTGTTAGTTACCTTTTTAGACATTCTTGTCACTAGACTTAAGGACAAAACCACTTTTAAAAAATACAAAAAACCATGCACCATAGATAGTGTCATGCATTACACTTCTGAAGTACCTAGTTATATCAAGAAAAACATTTTTTACATGTACAGTACATTGACAAAATCATACAACATACCAGTAATGAAACTGATAAAACAACTGAATTACAAGATGTAATAAAAATGTTTTTAATTAATGAATGGTTACAGCAAATGCATAATCAACAACTGGATCAATAATAGAGAAACTAATAAACACAAACATGAAAGCAACAACACCACTTGTAAATTTTTTTAAATTCCATACGAACAAAATATTTTTGAAAGAATCAAATTTAAATCAAATAAATATGATATAATTTTAGTGCCTGAAAAAATCCCTAGTTTGAATAGGAAGATAAACAGGATAATGATAATAATATATGGGGCCAGAGAAATGTAATTTACAAACTAAGTTGTAGCTACACTGTACCTAAATTTTATATAGGTGAAACTGGCAGAGATTTGAAGGTTCAGTTTAAAGAACACATATCCATGATTAAATAATTATAATAGTAGTAGTTATTGTATTAATGGTGCACATGTTTTTTACTTCATCATTTTATTTTATTGTTTTAATGGTAAAACAGTTTCCAATGTCACGGTTTTAAATGTTATGGTTTTAACAGTGTACTTTATTATGTATATTGTTTGCCTCTCACTGCTATTACTACTTAATGTATTGTACCATCATATCTACTATAAGTTCATAATTTTTACATCTATGTTATATATATTGTTCTTGTAAATCATTAACATTCTAACCATTGTTATAGCAAATACCTGTAAATTAATAATTATCATCCGTATTTTATCAATTGTCACCATTTCTGTGCTTCTCATAACCATGTAAGTTATTAATTTTTACAAATTTTGTAACAGTGCAAAAATTTTATGTTAACTTGTATGCATTATTTCCTAAACAGTTACATCACAAAGAGTTGATAAGGGACTCAAAGTCCAAAATGCATATACTCTAAAATGTGATTTTCTAAAGATTGTCCTGTTTCTAATTGATGGTGTAGCAAGTCTAGAAGAAAAGAAAAGCCGTCATAGAGCTCATAAAATTGAATACAAGACTAGACAAGAAGCATATTACAGAGATTATTTATTGTTATTAATTTTTATGCAAGTTACTATATACATCTCAATTTCTTCATATAGATGTTATCTTTCAATAATAAACTTCATCTGTACATACCATCAAGTATTAAAAAAAATTATTTTAGTTGTTTTTGTAATTGTTTAATTTCATTTATATTTTGTTTTTTTAGAAATTAAACTGTGTTTATTAATTTATAGTTAGATACATATTTTCAACACTACATCTCAGCTTTGTATCCTTTGATTTTCAAGTAACTTCCATAGCATCAACTTCATTCTAGTGTGAGATGTTGCAAACATTCTACTTTTGACAAGACTATGTCTTATTTATAAAATTGTACTGCCTGCTGTGTTACCAGCTTAGAGGTATGAAGGAGTACATGTCAGGAGTTGCAATTTGGCACAGAGTATTTAGTGCCCAAATCATGTGTGCATAAAAAAAACCAGACTTGTACTCAGGGGACCAAGAACTGAATCAAAATAAAATACAAAATGGCAACTCTCTCTACAAACAGACAAACTGAAGTCAGGTGATGAGAGTACCACCCACAGTTGTTCTAGGAAGTGGACTCTGACCCTAGGACTGAACACGTAGTATTTTCTTTGTTAAATAAAATTTATAATCTAATTTTGTAAATTTGGGAGTGCTTCAAATATGACATTAAAACAGGGCTTTATGTTGTTACAAGTAGGATTTTTAACATTATCTAGTATAGTAAAATTGTGGGACCAATTAAAAATTTGACATTATATTAGGGTTGTCATTACATCTGATAATGTTATAATCGGGTTAAACTGTATATTGTTTGTGCAAAATTAAAAAATAATTTTGGATGATACAATATCCACGATTATTTTTTTCAAAAATGGGAAATTTTCGTTATGCATCAACAAAAATTCAACCCGGGCCGACACGCAACAGAGAGAAATTTCAAAATTGGATAGGTTAATTTCATCAAAAATGCATCATGGATGACCTCATGGTCATGGCTGGAGAAGTTTGAACAATCACGCCCAAAAGCAGCAATACCAAAGAAGATTGGAGCATAAGAACGAGATCCACCTTGAGCCTCAAAGTGATTCTGCTTAGTAGTGAGCCTCCGAGACATAGTCTTGTCCCAAATACAGTTTTGCCATTTTACTTGTTATTTATTAAAACCTTATAAAGTAATAGAGCATTGCAATATAAATTGGAACAGTGTCAATTTTATAAAAGTTATTGAATGCTTAACTAAAAGAGTTGAAACTAAGATGTATAATTTTGAAAATGTTTATCTGAGTATAAATTTATTTTTTTATTAGTAAACCTGATTTTTGTTTATCTATGTATTTTATATTCAGTCATGTTTTCTCCTGAAAATGATTTATTTGAAAATAGAGTTTGGGCTTCTTTGTAGTTATTTCAAATAAAATATTTGGTTTTCTTGATATTTATTCTTATTATATTTAGAAAGCAATAAAATAAAATACAAACAAAACAACATCTCAAATTAAAGTATGTAATGCAAATTGAGATTCTGCTAGTATTTTCATCAATCTATTTTTATTCCATTTCGTGTTTGAAGTTTAATATTAAACAGTCAACTAATTTATCCAAAGTAGGTCTTTTTCTCGATGTTGTCATTTGCTCATCTCCCATATATAGAATCTCCCTCAGTTGCCAGAAATTTTTAGGACTTCCAGATTTATCTAAAAGAATACAATATGATACTTTGGCATACAGTAGTCTGTTTTAAACTTTATTTATATACTTTAATGGTCTTTTATTCCTAAATCTGAAATAAAACAATAAGCAATAAAATCTTGCCTATATATTTCTACTATTGTCTAAATCTTTCACATAGATTTTTTTCTATTATGTTATTCTAAATCAGTACTGTTCTAAATAATTGTACATTCCAAGTTGAAACTTTTTTATTTCTAGAAATGCAGTAATGTGAAAATATATGTAAAAAATTTTCATATACAATAACTTAATGTAATATCAATATACCTTCATTAAATATGTCACCTTTATTAATGTAGTTTCAGTTATTAACTATTATTTAATCTAAATTTTTTTCTTTATTTTTGTTTGTATTCCTTGTACATCATATTCTTATATTTTGTATTTTCTCGTCATTGCTATATACTAATATTAGTATTTTAAGTGCATTATTTCTTTGCTTTATTTTAAAATATTGCCTTTATTCGTTGAATAAAGGAATATACTAACAAAATTTCAATTTGTATTATATATGCTTTAATCTGAAATGTTTATATATCTTTAATTTTAATTGTTATTAATTGTAAAACAAAATACTGCAAATTTTTTTCTTAATAGTTTAAATAAGTCACACATCATTATAATTTATTATTATTGTAAAACAGAAGTTTTGTGAACTGGACTATTTGCATGAAATAGCATTGTTGATTGTTTTTTCATAAAAGTTTCCTAACTTTAATTTCAAATAATAAAAATAATTAAAGTATTAAAATACTGTCAAAATTGTATGTATATCATAATTTCGAGCATATAAACCATCCCAACTTTCAAATTAACTTTTTAATACAGATAACCTAAACATTATTCACTGAAAATTATAATATTTGTTATTTTTTTACCATAAAATTTCTAATTTCAAATTACTGAAATGTTAAAAAAACATATATTATAATTATATAATAAAAAAT
>NW_019384498.1:439443-458328 GCF_000671375.1 Centruroides sculpturatus | reverse complement strand
GAATCAATATGGAGAGGATGAAATATTTTGATTCAGACATTATGAGACTTTACTTAAAGATAAAAATATTGATAATTTAATAAGACAACAAAATTTACAAACTCAACCTTCTATATATATATATATATATATATATAATTTCGTGGAGAGAGAGATCACATTTCATTCGAAATCATACTACCTCAAAATATATTCTTCTTAATTTCCAGATCGCTGCGAATGTTCTTATCTTTGGTTAATTCTTCGGCGGCACTTCAATAAACATTTTCTTCTACTTAGTAACTGTTGTATACAAATGTTGTGATGATGGTGGTGTAGAATGTTTTCGTTTAGACAGTCAACAAGAACATAGTACACGCTTCCTTTCTAACAATAACAACACAAAAAATCACTTTAATATCTCCAAATCAGTGAGTGACTCTCTGGCACTCCACCATTTTTTGATAGTTACAATACTGGACCAGCCACACAGCTACTCACTTTTTTTAGCTCCCTGGTCAGTACACACACTCTCTCACTCTACACACCCCTAACTAGCCGGGACAATCTCCCCACATTCCAGGGGACACCGTCACCTCACCCACCCGACACGTGTGACCAAGCAGTGGACTGTCCATCACCACCTGCCGACATCCACACACCTGACACGTCTCACACATGTTACACTGAACTTAACAGTAACTTAATAACAAACTTTGTATGAACTTCGGAGTCGATTATGGGCGTTGGCCGTGGGGAGATGATATGGAATATGTCCTTCTCTTATGGAATTTTGTGGTATACTCCCTGAATGATACTAAAGAATTCCCTTTTTTGATGTTTTTCTCCAATCAGAAAATTGTATTATTCCCATGTGTTTAGGAAGAGTGGGGGTTTACAGAGGGGTAACTGGACTGTATGTGACTCAAAATTTATGAAGTTAAGGGAAAACAAAAAGGATGTCAAACTTCTGTTGAGAAGGAAGTGACTTTTACCAGTTTCCTTCATTTTTAACTTAAAATTCTTTCATTTAAATCAGAAATATTATTTCTAACATTTATGGATTTGACATAAATTTTCAATTAATAAAAGGGGGATGTTCAGAATCTCACACAATTATATCTGCTATTTGTCTTAAAATAAATATATTTAACTTATCAATGTCCACAGTATTTGCTTTTACACTCATAATATAATCAAAAATCTCTTTAGGAGAAGTCTCTTCCAAAACAAAAGAATCAACCATACCACATGAAGAGGAATGTGAGAAAAAATTATTTTTTAATGTTGATGTGACAAAGCCTCCCATCTGTCTCTATATAGTGTTCAGCAAAAATATTACTTATTTTTTCTTCATTTTGAAAAAGTTTACCATTATGTTTCAACTGATTAATTTGTGTATCATCCTGTGTTTTAACTACTTCGATAGATAGACGTTTAATCTCTTGCCAAAATTCTGTAGAGGAACATATATTAGAGAATTGTCTGTCATAGTAATCTTCCGCCTCTTGCCTAATTTTATTTCTAATATCCTTGGATAGCCCCCTCAATTCCATTAATATTTTTGCATGTAGATCTCCTAAAATACAACACTTGTTTAATTGTTTAAACCTCATCTTCTGGCTAATTAACTTTATAGTATCACTTGAAATAATTTTTGCCAAAAATGCCTTTCGCTTTATCTTTGTTTTCTTATTTAGTGTTACAGTAGAGCGTCGATTTTCCGAAAGTCAATCATCCGAAAGATTTTCAGTCGGCAAATTTAAATTTTCGCCAGTGCTGTGGCGCTTCAATCTTTGGCTGTGTCTTGGGCTACTCAAATATTTTACGTTTTTGATACTAAATTAACNACTTGTGACTCCTGGATAAAAGGTGTATAATTAAAACCAAACCAAAGAATGAAAACAAATGAAACTAAAATGAATTAAAAATAAAAAATTAAGTAAATTAAAATGAACGCTATTAAAATGGGGTAAAAGTGGTTACCTAAGTTACTTATGTCTGTCTGAGATATATCAAATTCAGTTTGATTATATTTTGAGATGAGAAATTTATATTTGTAACTATTCTATTTACTATAAATAAAACTAGCACATTAAATATGATTTTGATATAAAAAATTTACCATATTTATCTGATGAGATTTATTGACATTTTAAGATGATTTCATTATTGGAAATAGAAGTCTCTTTTACTTTTTATTCCTCTCTTGTTTATCCTATATCTTGACTCATTCAATTTATGACAAGTTGTATTGTCTGTATTTTTTCTTTAGTAAAATATTTTAAACACATTTTAGTAGAAGTTTATAATCTTTTACTTGAAATGCCCTAATATCATACTCAAATTTATAATAGATTACACTGTTTTGAATTTAATTGTATTATGTAGAAAGTTGTTTAATAATCACTATACAATATATAAAATGTATGTAATATAATGTATATCTATATATTATATTCATCATCATCATTAACCCTGGGCTCATTGCCTGTTGGTGTCTGATGCCTTTTCCACTAATTTCTTTCATTTCTCTCTTTCCATTGCTGATTTTCTCAATTCCTGTACATTCACTCCACACCATTTCTTCACATCATCAATTCATTCTCTATATGGTCTGCCTCTTTTGTTGGATCCATCCATAATACCATACATTAAAGTCTTAATTTTTCAGTTTTCATTCATTCTTCAGATGTGTCCAAACAGTTGAAGTTTTCATTGTATAATATTTTTGTAAGAGATTCTTTTTTATATATATCCTATTATAAAGTTCTTCATTTGTGAATTTCTGCATCCATCCTATTTGTAAGGTATTTCTGTAACAGTGTCTTTCAAATGCTAATATTTTTCTTTCCATATCTTTTGTTATTACCCATGTCTCACAGGCATACAGCACGCAGGAGAAGATGTAGGTGTTCAATACTTTTAATTTTGTCTGCAAACTAATTGCTTTTCTTTTCCAGATTTTGTCCATTGCTTTCAAATTTGTTTTTGCCTTGGCTATTCTAATTGCTATTTCTTTTTTGCAATCCAGATTACAGGCAAGTTTGCTTCCTAAATATGTAAAGTGCTCTACATTTTCAATTTCTTTCCTATCTACTAGGAAGTTTCTTGTCATGTTGTTATCACCAAATATCATTGTCTTACTTGTTAGTTTTTTTGCTATTGATAGTCAGTTCATATCTTTTTCCTTCTTCATTAAGCAGATGTAATGTTTTATCTAGTTGTTCTTCACTTTCTTCAATGATAACTATATCATCTACAAATCTCAGGTTACTGAATTTTACACCATGAACTGATGTTCCCTGCATCTCTTGCATCATCTTATCCATGACTCTTTCTAAGAGACTTATGAAGATAGCTTGGGATATGTGATCTCCCTGTCTGATGCCTCTTTTTGGTTTGAACCAATTTCTTAGCTCCCCACACAATCTCACAGCTGCTTCTGCATTATCATTAATATAACTTAGCAGGTTTATTAGTTTATGATTCATTCCATAAGATTTTAGCACTGCCAAGGTGGCTTTTTGGTCTATGCTGTCTTCTGAAAGTCCACAAAGCAGGAATAGATGTTTTTCTGCTTTCTTCTTGCCTTTTCAACTAATAGCCATAATGCTAGTATCTTTGTGGTGATTTCTAGTAACCGTGAACAAATCAAAAGGCGAGATAAGATTAACAAGAACATTTATTAACTTGCACACATCCGATTTGGATCTTACACAAAAGACATCTGTTATCATGAACAATTGACGAAATAAAAGTATACAGTTATCAGATAATAGACAAGGACTCAGTTTGTAAACAATTTACCTTTTGTTATACAACTGACAATGTTATCTTTCAAATTATAAACACACTTGATCCCGAGCGGTCTTTTGATGGTCAGACATACAAAAAATGAAAAGATGACGCTTAACTTAAGCGTGGTTTACAAAACAAATATGATTAATCTTAACAATCTGCTGCGTTGTACTTCTGTCTTTCCTGAAACCTGCCTGTTCATCTGCTAAGTGTTCTTCCATCAAACTACTTACTCTCTCCTTTAAGATCATCATCTGAATTTTTCCTATGTGGCTTGTTAGGGCAATCATTCTATAATTTTTGCACTCTAACCTATTGCCTTTCTTATGTATTGTCACCAATACTGATTTTGCCTATTCTTTAGGTATCTTGACTTGTTTCCCATATCTCATTGCACATTTGGTGTATCTCATCAATTAAGCTTTCTCCTCCATGCTTAATCATTCCTCCTGTGATTTTGTCATGTCTGGGACTCTTATTGTCTTTTAACTGTTTCACTGCCCTTTCAACTTCCTCCCTCATAATATCATTTTCATTTTCAACACTTGGTGGTGATATCTTCCTTCATTCATCTACTAGATTTTCTAATACCTCTGTATCTAACATTTCCTTGTATATTTCAGAGCAATAACTTGTCCACCTCTGTAGGACTTCTACCCTGTCCACTAAAAACCTCTTCCTTCTCATCTTTGATTGCCATTTGCTTTGGTTTCCATTTCTGATCATCTTATATACTTCTCTAGTCTTACATTCTCCATAATATTTTTCTATGTTTCTACACTGATTCTTTAGCCATTTCACTTTATCCATCCTAACTGCTTTTTTCACTTCATTGCACTTTACCTTACTGTTTTTCCAATTCTTCAGAAATGTCTCTTCTAAGCCTAAGAACTCTTTTCTCTTGGACAAGCTTTAGGGTTTCTTGTGTGATCCATTTGTTGATATTTTTCTCTTCTGGTAGGGTCTGCTCAATTGCTTTTCTTATTGCCTTTGTTATTTCTTCCACTCTTGTGTCTAGCTCTTCCATCTTGCCTAGGGTTTTTATCTTCTTCTTAGGTGTATTTCTATATATGCTCCCTATTTTCTCATTTTTTAGCTTTGAAATGTCTCTTCTTTTGGAAATGTGCATTAAATTTCCTCTTCAGTTTTTTCTTTATGTTTGCAATGACTAAGCTGTGATCAGAATTTATGTCAGCTCCCTGAAAGGTTCAATGCTGTTGAACTGATGTTGACCATTGAATCAAACTTATATCAATCATGTTTCTTGTTATTCCATCACTTGATCTCCATATCCATTTTCTACAGTTCTTTTGCTGGAATTTGGTGTTGCATATCATTAAATCTTGATCTAGGGCAGTGTTTCTCAACGGGGGCGATATCACCCCCATGTGGGCGTTTTTCCATGTTGAGGGGGCTATTAGTAACAATTTATATTTTGGGGACGAAAACAATTTTCTGGGCGATATAGTAAAACATTATATTAAGAATAATTAGATATTTTATTCGTTATATTGTACAATAATCAAACAAATAACATTATACTAGTGACTAGTCTATTCAATGCAGTATGAATTTGGCGTTAGCCTTGGCCCTCAGCATCGGAATTTTGGAGTGAAGGGGGCGATACTACGTAACGGTTTTATTGAAGGGGGCGACGATTCATTAGAGGTTGAGAAACGCTGATCTAGGGCAAATTCAAGCAGTCTTTCCCCTCGTTCATTCCTTCCTCCATATCCATACTTACCCATTACTCTTTCCAAACCTTCATTATTATTTCCAATCTTAGCATTCCAGTCACTTCCAATGATGATCACATCTCTCAGCGGTGTTTTCTCTATTATCATGCTTAGATCTTTATAGAAAAGTTCACAATCTCCTCTTCACTGCTATCTGAGGTAGGTGCATATACCTGTATTACTGATATATTAAATGGCTTTGCTTCAAACCTTGTCATCATCAATCTTGCACTATCCTATCAATCAATATCCTAACAATGCTACTTATGCTCTTTTACTAAGCAGAAATCCAACACCAGCTTCATGTCTTGTGTCATTTCTCAACTAGATGACTTCACCACCATTCAATTCTCCCGATGTCGTCCAATGTATTTCTGCTAAGCCTAATATGTTGCATTGATATCTCTCCATTTCCTTCCGAAAAAGCTCTAGTTTTCCAGGTGACTACAACATTCTGACAGTCCAAGTTCCTACTGAAAGGACTCTCATTGCTGGGTGAAGCTTTCTTTTCTTTTTTTTTTGATAGCCAATTTTTCGACCCAACTGCTTGGTTGGTGTCACAGACCTTGTTTTCCAGGCGACACCTGAGCCAGCATTTTTTATCTTTTGCTTGTATTGACATCAGATTTCATTAGTATTGTTGTTTTATAGTTAGTGCATCGACACACATCAATCCTTTTTCCAGGCTTGGGACTGGCATATTTTCTCTAGAGATTGCATAGCAGAGTTATATATTATATTAAACACACACACACACACCTATATATATATATATAGATAGATAGATAGATAAGTATTGCCAAACTAAATGAAGAAAATTACCCATATTGCATTCAAAAATTACCTGAAAGTATCCATGTTTACTTGTTCTCTTCTGTAGGAAATCATTTATGAATAATGTGCTTTGTGTATTCCTTAGATTGTTTCTCTTATGGCTTCTATGTCTCCCAGTTTCAGCTGTGCCATTTCACATCTTACCTTCATGGATGTAGTGCAGACCCATCATCATTGATAAATCTAATAAAAGCACTAAAGTAAAAATGATTTCTTTATGGATTATAAAGGTTACAATGTATGTGAATCCATAAAGGAATAATTTTTAATTAGATACATTTTGGACTTATGTGCATTGTAATCTTTATAATTATAATATTCCAGTTCATTTAATAATGTTGTGTATGTTTATATGCAACGTATTACACTGGTTATTACACCATCATGTTATTGAAAGTGCAAATGATTGAAGATTGCAAAACATGGATTTAACTTCAGTGCAATAACAAACTATTAAGATATTAAAACTTAAAATTAAAATTTCTGAAATTACCCACCATAATTGAAAATATCCAAAAATTGGGAAATTACTTGCACATTGGCAACCTTGATATACAGTATATGTTGATCAAAAAATAGGTTGTTTTGTAAATTACCGTATTTACTCGTGTATATGACAAGGTGTTACTTTAAAAATCAAAATAAAGAAAATTAGATTTATTAATACAGTTTTAATTTTATTTCATTTGATTTCAAATAAAATATTATCAAATGCACACATTGTCCTGCAAACATTACTAGCATTTTAAACTTTAAGAATAATTTTGTAAAAATCGACAACATAACCTTTTTTGCCAATTCTTAACAGTGGAATCCACTCTCCATTGATTACACTTACAAGTTTCTCTGAATTCTGTTTTCTGATAATCATCTGTTTTCATGTGGGAATGGATTAAAAATTATATTGGGCTTCTGTGTGATTTTGGAATTCAATTCAAAACCTTTGCTTTCCTGAATGTTATTTGTCTTTACTCCTGACAATACACAAGAACAATTCAAATGACCTAAATAAAGTACTTTTGTTTTTAAACACTAGAGGGTGAGTATCTGGTAAAAAATTTGAATACACAGTTATTATTATTGCAAAAACGCAAAGAATCCTTCACTTGCACATCTAGGACGACCTAGGTTTTTGAAGCATTGAAAAATGAATAAAAATCTTGTCTTATATGCAAGTAAATACAGTACATTGATTTATATAATGATATTAATAAAAAGATATAAATTATATAAATGAACAAACATGATTACATTATTATTATTATTATTATTTTTTTTTTTTTCAGAAAATCATACTGAAGGAAAAGTAATTGCTTTAGATATTATTCATGTTGCACCAATAGATGGAGTAACAATTTTACAAGAAGCTGATTTTAAAAATCCTTCTACACAGAAAAAAGTAATAGATATACTTGATGGATCTAATGCTGATATTGTTTTAAGTGATATGGCACCTAGAGCATCAGGCATAAAAGAATTAGATGTAACTAATATTATATCACTTGCTTATACTGTATTACAGTTTTCTATACGAATATTATCTATAGGTGGTACTATACTTTGCAAAGTATGGGATGGAGATAGTGTAAATGATCTTGAAATGAACATGAAGAAATTTTTCAGTTCAGTGAAGCGGATTAAACCTCCTGCTAGTCGTATGGATTCTGCAGAATTGTTTTTATTAGGAAAAGATTTTAAAGGAATTAAAAAGTAATTTGCACTTGTAAAGCAAATTTTATATAAATAATTTACAATATTTAGGTATAAATTTTTTTGGATTATAGTACTTTTTATTTACTCTTTCTTACCTATGGGTACTAAGATGGCCTTTTTTTTCAGGCTCATTGTAGGTTTGGCCAGGCCAAGTCCACAATGGGAAAGCCAGATGGTGAGGGATGGGGCCTGACATATCCAGGACAGACCCAAAAAATTTCTGGAATTTTTAAACTGCCTGGATTTGAGTAATAGATGATGCCTTAGCCATCTCAGCCATCTGCCAATTGAACATAAAACAGACAATAATGATTATAGGTTGTCAGTTATTAACCTGTTGAGAATAGTGCATAACTTTCTGGGGAGTTTGAACCCAGATCACCTTTCTAATGGATTGTTCATGAGACATATTAGAGTTTATGGAAAAAATATGGCAGATATAGCCATGTCATCTACTGTACGTATATAATCTCATTGATTTCAAATCAGAGAGTTAATGAATATTGTATATAATGTAAATACTGTACTTCTGGTACATAATTCTGTGATGATGGTAATTTAAATATGTACAGTCAACTACTAATTTAGAAAGATAGTGGAGGGTTCATAGACTGTGGTATTTTGAATTTCATGGTAAGTTTGCAAATTACTTGAAAATAACTATGAGCACAATAATAGACACTGCTATATTTCAACAAGCTAAATAAAGTAAAATGCACAGTATAACATGAAAAATATAACTCATTACCAATCACAAAGACTACTCATTTAAAAACTATATATTTATATTTTTTTTATTTAACCAAACGACCCTATGACCATTGGCCTTTTTCAAGGATAAAAAAAAAAAACTAAAGATACAGACATTTACATAATATACAATCAACAAAACAATAAAAAGAACAGAGAAAAGAAAAAAAATAATAATAAAATAAAAATACACACAACTAATCACAGCTCAATTTTTTTACAGCCCATTTAAATTACCTGTAAGTACTCAAATCTTTGTATTCTTCTTTTAAAGCATTCCAGTTATATATAAGTTGATAGATTGTCTCATCCTTAACTTTTGGTAGAATCAAATTAT
Source organism: Centruroides sculpturatus (assembly GCF_000671375.1). Classification (NCBI taxonomy): domain Eukaryota; kingdom Metazoa; phylum Arthropoda; class Arachnida; order Scorpiones; family Buthidae; genus Centruroides; species Centruroides sculpturatus. The sequence continues at coordinate 449,178 of NW_019384498.1, read as the reverse complement.
TTTTCCATTGATAGTTGTAGTTAGAAGGCCTAAGGCAGGCATGGCCAACATATCGCCTGTCTAATGAATTTATGCGGCCCACAATTAATCCTTCAATATTAGCTACTTAAGTCCGAATATGTTGATGAAAAATTCTGATACCGAAAGAAAGAAAGAAAAAAAAAAAAAAAAAAGAAAGTTGTTTATGCTCTACTCGATAAACCGTGTAACAAAGTTACGTCTTGGCATGTTTGTATTGGTAGGGGTTACCTTTTTCCGTGCCCTTTCACGAGAATTAGCTGGGATTTCTAGCGAGAAATAAGCAAGAAGGGAGCTCATAAGGGTCACCTTCGTCAATGAAAGCGGTCCGAGCTCTTCAATGAATAGCCTTTTGTAAACGGAAAGAAGCAATTGGTTATCCGGGATTTTTACTATAGAAAAATGGGAGGAAGTTTGTAAAACGTATATGTATTTTTAGAGGGGGTGAAGTCTGATCGAAGATACACTCTCCACTCAAGTAGAACAATAGAAAATAGGGAATAAATCGGGAATGGACGTTTTTTTTTCTTTTTTTTAGTGTTTTCTTTGTTTTTTTTTAAATTCATAAGCCGAACCTGTACGATTTTTGCTTTATTCAGACGTAGTGAATGGGGGTAAGAATGATGAGAGAGGCTAGCCACATTCTCCTGCCTGCTAAAGCAAGCAAGTGTCGGTATCGATTGATGCAGTCGCTGTTTGTTTTCATTCAAAGCCCCTCTAGTAACTGACTTTACCATTTGGTGCCATAGCCAAGGAATTCTTTTATAAATTTAAAGCAATTACTCTCATTAGAAAAGGGGAAGTAGAGAATTTCAGAAAGGGCCCAATTGCCATTATAAAAGGATGTATAAAAAAGGGGTGTGTGTTTGTGTGTGTATGTGGAAGAGTTTTGTGTTTGCCATTTTTTTTTTCTTTTCTTAACACTTCAACATGTCGTAAAAGATAATACAAACGAGGTGCTGATGTTGATGTTTGGTGGCCGACTCGCAGGTGAGGTTAGTACAAAAAAAAGGTCAACCTCGAGTCGAAAATTTCCTACTCAACGATGCTTGTCCCTCGTTGTAAAGGAAAGCGTTATCTTTATTGGTGTCGTGGAAAAAAAAAATCCCCAAGAAAGCTGACTACTAGGCAAAACGATGTGCAGTTAAAGTAAATTTTTATGGTGCTAAGTTAGAGTAGAAAATATTTTCTACAACATTAAAACTCAACTTGCCTTGTTATGATAATAACTACTCTAGATTTTTCTTTAAGACACTAAAAAGATAATTTCTTTATAATCAAGAAGGAATATACCGAGCTGTTGAACTCTTTAAGCAACCCCAGAGTGGCCTTTATTGTAAGAGATCTTAGAAATAGAAACAATGTTAAGTGCCGGATGAAAACTTTTCGGTGTCTCCTTACCTATTCTTATCACCTAAAGAGTTCTATATGGGGTTAAATATAGTCTACGATATTTAGAGCCTTCTCGAAAACTAAACAAAGAAGGTCAAAATGTTCGACTGTAAACACTTGTTTCTCTTTCTTCGAGTGGTGTTTGAGGCCTTCTTTGAGAATTTAAACAATGAAGAAGGCCTTTTTCTTTGTTTAAAAGTCTCAAAGTCTTCTTTGAGAGAGATACAGAAATATAGACAATAAGCAAACCCTGTAGAATCTTAAAATATTGATGCTTTAAACTAGTGCCTTGTTTAAAACAGTAGAAACAAAGAAGAATCTTTTGTCTGGAGTATTGCGTATTACCTCGAAAAGTCTAAAAATATTTAGGGCCTTTACGAAATCTTTAAACACTCGTTGTATAGACGTAAACAATGCAGCAAGCTTCCACACGCCATGATTTATGCCACTGTAAATATTCCCGAGTGTTTGGAGTTAATATTTTTATCACTTTCTAAACAATTTTCTTCCATAATCCGTGGGGTGTTTGGCCAAGTTTACGCACACGAGTAGTAATAATTCGAGGGTCTGGAGAGGGGGGTATATTAGTAAAGTTTCGGTTGATTGTATCAGGGGAGGTACCTTTCATTGATGCATTGTCGATGAGATGGTTAGATTTGCTTATGGAGGCGGCTTAATTACAACCATCTACCCTCTGGGTATAATGATGTACAGAATCACTGGTTTGAAACATTACCTGCTATTAAAGAACATTTGCTTATATTTGTACGTAAATTTACATATCTGGAGTAAGAATTCGTTAAATGATGCAGAACCGGGAGCAAAGATAAAAGCTGTCTTTTGCATATCTGCAAATGTAAAGAATGGAGTGTTAATGTCATTAGGCATGGAATGGAGAGAACGCATTAAGTACAACAATGGATAAAGATAGAAGAAGAAGTATAAAAAAAAACTTCTCCTTGTCAATAAAATGCTTCTGATTACATTGTCATAAGTGATGTTAGTGTAAGTAACGTTTTTTAATCACCTATTTAGAAAACGTCGATAAAAATGTAGTCAATTTTCTATTGTGTCCTACACCCTTCTGTGGTTAAGGTACACTGTACCTACCCTCCCCCCACCTCGACGTATCGATGTAATAGTATATAATTTCAATAAAATAACAATTAAAGGTTAATCTTCATATATCTTTGACCATTTTGGAAGCGAAAAAAAAGGATGATAAATCGTCAAACGATCATCATTCGCTCGCTTTACTTCGTCTGACATCAGGTATGGTCGCAGACAATGACGATGGTTGTTGAGTTGCCTGCAGTCAAGAAAGGCTGACCTTTCTCCATTTCATCAAGGTCGCTTGTTTGCTTCTCCTTTGTCTGTCCATCTTTAACTTCTATGGTATTAACAGTATATTTACAGCACATTCTACTCGATTATTATGCAAAAATAAATCAAACTACTATCGACTAAACTTATTAAAAGTCGTACCGGGTCTTATTCTGCTTTGTAATTTGTCGTCATCAAGTAGTAGCAGAACACCTCAACGACATATTTGTTTAACTTATCTACCCTATCATTTGTAACTTACCGATACAACTCCATTCGAAGCTGCACTACTACAGACAGAAAAACTAATCACTTTAGCCATATAATATCATATTACGTATCCAAATCTGGGGGGTGACGATGATACTTGCCAGATTAGCTGACTCATACAAAGATTACGATGCTACTATAGTAACAAATGACCAAAGATTTTGACAGATATTTTTGAATTATGGTAGAAATTGATTTATCAAATCGATTGATGCGTTTTTGAACTGTTGCCTCTTCTCCCCATTATCCTCCGCAGATTCCTCCTCCATTTTCTTCTCTCTCTCTCTCTCTCTCTCACTTCTCTACCCCCCTTTCTCCATGATTTTTCAAGCTATTAAATAAAAGGTATATCAATTATTTTCTTCCCAGTAAATTGTATAAATTTTAATTATCATAAATTAATTCATTCGAGATTTATTCCAGAGTCTCTCAGCAATTAAGCTTTCAAAGATTGTGAAATGTGCCACCCTCCGGGGGATCCCTCTTGCTTACTTTCGTTTCCTACACTCAAAATAATGTTGGATAATAGAAAACAATAGACAAAAGATAGAGATAATGGAAGAAAAACCTTACCAAAAAGAAAGAAAAAAAAAATCTCTACAGTTTACGTTCTAGTGTGGATTTTTACTTGAAAATTCGCTAAACACAATGGACAGTCAAGTCGCTTCTACCCTCGGAAGTGTGGCGTAATTGAAAGTGAATTTGTAAAAGCAAGCCCGGTGCTCTGTTTTTAATAAAATACTTTTAAAGATTTCATTACGTCAACCCCTTTCATCATCACGTGACGAGTTTGTCCCTCTCACTCCCTACAGAGTTTGGAATTTAACTTGTAAACCGCTTCCCACACTTTATTATAGTAGTTGAATGTTACTTTATTTGGATTTAATTTTCTTTAATGTGAATATATCATTGTTTAGATTATTCTTTTCTACATTTTTTTTCTTTCTTTTATTTGTATTTTTATAAAAATTTCTCCACACCGAAGCTAATTAAGATGCTGTAAATTTGCAATAGGTTGGTGATGCGGGAGAGGTTTTTTCATGTTGAATAATACTTTCGTATGAATAATAATACGTTTTGATGCTAAATTTAGTGTATTTTTAGTTTAATTTTCTATCTTTTTACCTCTAAAATAGTCGAAATATTTAAAAAATAAGTAGGCCTACGTTAAACAATAATTTATTTTAATTTTAGGAGGCTCTAAAAATAATTTTTTTTTTATCTTAATAAGGCGATGAAACCTCACTTGAACAAGCCTTGGTTTCCTCAGAGCTTCATTCAACCTCAAAAATATTAGCTTGTTGTTAAAAACCTCAGTAAATTAAGGCTTTTTGAGTAAAGTTTACCTTACTAAAAATCATAGAACAAATCTTTTACAGTGAAGTTTTCTCACCTCATTGAACGAGCCTCATTTCAACTGTATTTAGAATAAGGTTTGCAAAGAATTCCTATTATTTAAATGAATTACGAAGGAATTTCCCTGTTGAGGAANGCTATGTCTTGGGCTACTCAAATATTTTACGTTTTTGATACTAAATTAACATCTGAAGTATAATTTTTTATTATTTTTATATTTTTCAATATATTTATTTTGTTTGTACAAAATAAAAAAATAATTTTTAATGATACAATAGTCTTTGTTAGGCTTAACATTGACGAAAATTCAACGCGAAGCGACACGCAATGGAGAAAAATTTCAACATTGGATACGTTAAACTATTTTTTCATACATAAATCAGTTATCCGGACAACCCCAGTCCCCAATTGATTCGGAAAATCGACGCTCTACTGTATTATAGGAAAGTGTTTATCAATCAAAATCTGCAGGATAACCTGAAAGTAATCTGCCAATTGGTCAACAGAAAGATCTGTGGAATAATAGTAATTCCAAGCAAAACAAGCTGACAGTGCATTACGTAAAAGATGTATTGATGAATTATTTATTTTCCTACGTGTTTTTAGCGATTTACCACCCATTTCCATATCTTTCCTAGGAAGAAAGAAAACTATTGGTGTATGATCCGACAATAAGTCCTGATGAATTAAAAATTCTGACTCACTTATATTGGTTAACCCGAAGTCAATCAAGAGTGAGTGTCTTTATCAGATCTGGTCAGTTGCCTCTGATCAACCAAAAGTGATAAATTTTCTGAAAAACAAAAGTTTAACAAGTTACAAGTACTTACTGAAGAGTCTTTAAGTAAATCTATATTAAAATTGCTGATAATAAGTAATTTATAATTTCTTAATTTAGTAATTTTAAAATGCTTCAAACTACATCGAAAAATAAACTGTAGTTTGAAGCCAGAGATCGATAAATAATTACAATCAGAACTTTATTAATAGAAATTGTCATCACATCTATGTACTCTTTAGTAAATGTCAAATCAGGTATATAAATCAAATCCTTATTTATAAACAAAACTATATCTCTATGATGGTTTGGTTGTCTTTTGATTTTTTCCATATTAAAATTATTCATTTTAAACGGAGGATGAGTTTCATTAGTCCATGTTTCAGAAAAAGCCAGTATACCAAACTTACAATCATAACCAGAAATAATGTGATTTATCTCCTGATATTTGTTATTTAAGCATCTTACATTACTATAAAATATATAGAGTCCATCCCTTTCAAAGTTAGCTATTATGTTTTAATAGAACCTCCATCATGAAATAAACTCTCAATATACTCTAACGTAAACGCTCGTAAAGATGGAGAAGTTGCATTAATCTTTATGTAAATTATACCAGTTTTGGTCCAAGTATTTAGTATTTTCCTCTCCTCCTTTAAAACTAGTTTTATAAAAAAAGATTTCTATCATATGGTGTAAGATGATCATTTATATAAATTTCATATTCTTCATTAATTATATTACATGCACTTGAGGTAATTTTTAGTTTATTCTCTTTAATTTTATCAATAATTTTTTTGCTTCGTAGTAGTAATAGCTAATTTCGCTATAATCAACTTTAACTTGCGTGACAATGAATTTCTTTCACTTGAAAGAGACCTAGGCCTATAGGCATTTATAATAGATAATTTATCAAATGTATTATCCACAAATGTCATAACTTTTTTAAATGAAAATTTAATTGATATTGTTTATAAAGTAGGAAGTCCAACACTTTCTAAACTTGAATTATTAACATCTTGCTCCATAGACCTTAATTTTTCATGTATATTACTTTAAATAAAGATCATGATTATAGTAATTAATTATACAATAATTATGTTACATAACTATGAAAATTATAGAAATACAGTACATTAACATAAAAAATCAACACTTTACTAAATTTAATGACTACACATGCATCATTGAGAACAAAATGACTCTTGCACATGCATTCATGCTGTCACCAACCATGATAAACCTATTCCCACTAAATCAGGAGTTGACGATATTTATAATTCATCATCAATTTAAAAATTTATTTGTATAATTTAAAAATCTTCATAAAAATTATTTAAAAAAAAAAAAAAAAATGTAAATGTTCGTTTGTTCAAAATATTAAATCTCCAAAAGTTCTTCACCGATTGCTTTGAAATTTTGACACACTGTTGCATTCGGATACGCACGTTTTTATATTATATAGATGTCAAAATCCCCCCACGGGAGAGGGACAAAATTAAGGCTTACTGCAAATAACTGGTTTTCTATTATACTATTTTACATGCAGTTTTTTGCATTTTAATACGGTACATCAAGAGAATGTACACTAAGACAGGATTTTTTGAAATTCCCCCATGGAGTGTGTTATACATTTATAATAGATACATTTTGAGCTACAGCAACGTGGCCGGGTACAGCTAGTTTAAAATAAAATTATATATTTTCAGTTTAAATTAATATTACTAATAAACTACTACATAACAACAATTATAATAAAACTTTATTATTTTTTTTATTTACATCTTAAAAAATTGTTTATGAAAAATGTAGTTTCATAAGAAGCAGAGGTAAATAATAAAACTACCAACATTTGTCTCAATTTTTTCAATTAACATTTTTATAAATATCTATCTAAAAATTTAATTACTAATCATTAGGTTTATGAAATTTTTTCTTTGGATTTTTGGAAACAGATNATTTCACATTCATAAAAGTTTTGATCGTTGCTTACAAAAAACTGATCCAAGTGATTTTTGACATTGTCATTTCAAGTAAATGTCTTACAGTTAAAAAAAATTTGTATAGACCGGAACAAGTAATAATCTCAGTGTGCTCCATCTGGCGAATATGGTTGGTGTCATAGCATGTCCCATCTAAGTTATAACAGTTTCTGACCAGTTACCAAACTTGTGTGAAATTTGACATTATTGTGGTAAAACACTACACCTGTTTTGTTGATCAATTCTGGCCACACTTTCTGTTTGATGATAATACTCAATTTGTTTACTCAATAGCAGTACACTTTTCAATCAATTGTCAAATTTGTCTGGTAAAAGCCCCCAAAAAAAAAATTTCCTTAAAATCTCCACCAAAGAGAGCATCTCTCTTTAAGAATATGTGGAACCTATATATCGAGCTTTGAAACGAAACCAATTTGTTTCAAGTAATCATAAACAGTTCAATTTGACAAATTTAATCTCTTAGTGATTTCACGTGTTGTTATTCGGCAGTTTGCTTCAATCAGTACCTTTATTTTGTTTTTATTGGCTTCAACTGGCCATCCAGAACGTGGTTCATCTTCAATATTGAAATTGCCAGAACGAAATTTTGTAAACCAGTTTTGGCACTATCTTTCTCTCAACACATCATCTGCATACATGTACCACAATTTTTTTCTTGCTTGAACAGCATTTTGATTTTTTTGGTAATAAAAAAGCAAAATATGCCAAAAATGATGCTTTCGATCTTCCATATTTGATGGGACACAAAAAATAAACAATTGCACAGAATCAAACAAAATTTTTTACAAATAAGCCTTAAAATGCTAGCTATCAAAATATATAATGATAATACGGTTTAGAATGAAAATGGCGGGAAAAAACTCATTTTTTCTTTCCCGTGATATATTTTATTGTGGAATGCAGTCCAATCATTTATAATTACAATAATAAAATTTAAAATCAGTGTTTCATAGTTACAGAGTATTTGTAAAGATATGCATGTGTGCGTACCATAGAATTATCAGGGTGGTATTGGTGTTAGTTTGGTGCCCTAACTGTACTTTTGAGTTTGTTATGGTTCAGAAAAGTAATTTTTTACAAGTGAAAATAAGATACAGTGGTGTCTCGAATAATGGATTTTCTGTTTGGCCGTTACGTGATTCAAGCAATGGATTTTCCGTTCGGTAGTTACGTGAGGCGACCAATGGACTTTCTACGAACAAGTGCGAATGATGTTTCCACTCTTTTGCCGTTGCCAATGACAATCTGCTATTTTTATAATATATTAGTATTATTAGAATATATTATCAGTACAGAAGTATATCTGAATATTTGTAGTATATTTGTATATTTGATAATNAAAAAAAAAAAAAAAAAAAAAAAAAAAAAAAAAGGTTAACAACTAACTGTGCGTTTAGAGTTAACGCTCCATTAGAAATGTCTTCAGCACAGTGTAGAATGTTGATAATGTATGATAATGTGAAAAATGTATATGTAATCTCTATGTACAATTTGGTCTCTACGGGGTGACACCACAATGAGATCTCGCACCACCACAAAATCTTCCTAGGGCAGCCTCTGGTTCGGCCCATGAAAAAAGTTTTCTTTCCAATTCGGCCCGGGGGCAAAAACTGTTGGCCACCCCTGGCCTAAAGTATTTATTTAACTCATCACTTATATAAGATTCTTTCTTGCCCACCTTTATTAGCTTAAAACTTTCTAGAAGAACTTGTTTTTTATATAAAGCTTTTATTTTATCAATTTTGGTCTGGTTATAAAAAGAAGTGATAGAAGAATCGTAAGGTAACTTATATAATGCTCTTATAAAGTTGTTTTGTATAACTTGCAACCTAATCAATACAAAAGAGGAATCTGTACCCCATATGGAGATGATATATCGAAGTTTGGGTTCCATGCAAGCATGATATAAATGCAAAACAATCTCAAAATTTAAAAAACTCATTATTCTTTTCAGTATTCCAATAAATCTAGATAAAGACAGTGTTAAATTATTTATATGATTATTCCATCGTAATTTATCATCAATTTCAATACCTAAATATTTTACAGTATTAACTCTATGAATACATTCACTATTTATTTTTACTTGTACACAGTGCGGCAATTATATTCCGGGACTGGATCTATAAAAACGAAACAAAACAATTTTATTCAAATCTTTTTATTAAATTATTCAAAATACTCTCCTCCTGCTTCAATACACTTTTTACATTGATTCAATAGTGATTCAAATGCCTGCTCAAACTCAATTTTCGGTATTGCCTCTAATATGCGCGTAGACTCTCTTTGGATGGTTTCAATATCATTAAAAATGCGTCCTTTCAACTTCATTTTCATTTTTGGAAATAAAGAGAAGTCACATGGTGCTAAATCAGGGGAATATGGCGAATGATTCAACACACAGACTTGATTTCGTGCCAAAAATTGACGAACATACAATGACGTGTGACTCGGTGCATTATCGTGTAACAAACACCAGTCATCAGAATTGCGATATTCTGGTCGAATTCGACGAATTCTTCCCATTAATCGTTGTAAAACTCCCAAGTAGAAAGCAGCAGTAACTGTTTGACCCTGTGGGACGAACTCACGGTG
>NW_019384498.1:425415-437601 GCF_000671375.1 Centruroides sculpturatus | reverse complement strand
AGCTTTGAAACGAAACCAATTTGTTTCAAGTAATCATAAACAGTTCAATTTGACAAATTTAATCTCTTAGTGATTTCACGTGTTGTTATTCGGCAGTTTGCTTCAATCAGTACCTTTATTTTGTTTTTATTGGCTTCAACTGGCCATCCAGAACGTGGTTCATCTTCAATATTGAAATTGCCAGAACGAAATTTTGTAAACCAGTTTTGGCACTATCTTTCTCTCAACACATCATCTGCATACATGTACCACAATTTTTTTCTTGCTTGAACAGCATTTTGATTTTTTTGGTAATAAAAAAGCAAAATATGCCAAAAATGATGCTTTCGATCTTCCATATTTGATGGGACACAAAAAATAAACAATTGCACAGAATCAAACAAAATTTTTTACAAATAAGCCTTAAAATGCTAGCTATCAAAATATATAATGATAATACGGTTTAGAATGAAAATGGCGGGAAAAAACTCATTTTTTCTTTCCCGTGATATATTTTATTGTGGAATGCAGTCCAATCATTTATAATTACAATAATAAAATTTAAAATCAGTGTTTCATAGTTACAGAGTATTTGTAAAGATATGCATGTGTGCGTACCATAGAATTATCAGGGTGGTATTGGTGTTAGTTTGGTGCCCTAACTGTACTTTTGAGTTTGTTATGGTTCAGAAAAGTAATTTTTTACAAGTGAAAATAAGATACAGTGGTGTCTCGAATAATGGATTTTCTGTTTGGCCGTTACGTGATTCAAGCAATGGATTTTCCGTTCGGTAGTTACGTGAGGCGACCAATGGACTTTCTACGAACAAGTGCGAATGATGTTTCCACTCTTTTGCCGTTGCCAATGACAATCTGCTATTTTTATAATATATTAGTATTATTAGAATATATTATCAGTACAGAAGTATATCTGAATATTTGTAGTATATTTGTATATTTGATAATTCAGAAGTATATCTGAAGTACAGAGCGTTGGGATTAGGCTTGTTTATTTGGTAGATCAACACAGTGCAGAGTATTTACATTTATTCAAGTGTTGTGCAAATCATGGCTTCTAAAAAAAATCAAAGCTGATTTCAATTGAAACAAAGCAAGAAACCATCAGAAGGAGTGAAAGTTGACAAAAACTTCCTTATCAAATGGAGAAAGGTTCAGGAGTTTATCAACACTCATTATCCAAACACAGTTGAGGCCAACAGGATCAATAACCTCTACAATGACACCATTGCCCGTCATTTCTGACAAGTGTTGAAGAAAAGAGAGAAACAGACCACCTTGGACATGTTTTTCAAGAAGCCAGCTACCAAAAGACAAAGTATGGAACAAGAGGAGTTGATCCTGCAAGCCCCAGTAGCCTCTCCTGAATCTGACTCCAATTAAAAAACAATAAAAAGAGACCTGCTGCAATATGTAAAAAGTCTGTATCTGTATGAATGTGTGAATAAAGTATTCTTCCACCTCCTCCTCACAACATCTGACTACCCAGCATAATTGGTGACTGCTCCATTTTCACTTTTTTTAATGGTACAGTACGGTTATTTTATGCTACAGAACAAATTATATGTTTTAACATGTATTTCTATGGGAAAATGCGTTTCGTATAATGGACTTTTCACTTAATGGACGTGCACCTGGAACGGATTAAGTACGTTATACGAGACACCACTATACTTGAAATTCTTAATTAACAAAGAGTATAGCTAGACAACACAGTAATTTCATTCACAATAAAATATTTCCAAGTCACTGATATAGTACTCAACAACATATGACAAAATAAAATATTGCTAATCTTGGTATAAAGACTGGTTTAAAATTTACGAGGTGTGGCTATTAAATAATGAGACTGATGCTATAAAACATTTTATTTTGATTTCATACATATTTATTATCACCTTCAATATACACCCCTCCTCTATCCCTACAACGCTCCATGCAAATCTTCCATTGTTCGAAACTGTGCTGGAAGTTGTCTTCTGCCAGCTCCTTCAGAACGTGTGCCGCTTTCTCTTTCACAGCTTCAACAGACTCAAATCTTGTTCCTTTTAATGCAGATTTCACCTTAGGAAATAGAAGTCGCACAGTGCAAGATCCAGCGAATAAGGCAGATGGTCTAACACTGGGATGCTGCACTTAGCTAGAAACCTCTTGACAGATAATGCAGAGTGAGCTGGCACATTGTCTTGGTGGAGAACCCATGACTTGTCCTTCCACAATTTGGGTCATTTTTTCCTTATTCTTTCACAGAGTTCAGCAATTGCACGAATACTTAACTGATGGTCAGATTGAACCAAATTACAATTTTTTCGATATTGTCATTTGTTTTTGATATGGAGGGGCAACCCAGGCGTGAATCATCTTCAATGTCTTCTTGGCCATCTTGAAAATGCTTAAACCACTTAAAAACATGTGCGTGCGATAAACATCATTGCCATACACTTCTTTCAATAAATTAAAAGTTTCAGTAGCAGTTTTTCTAGGTTTCATGTGAAATTTCACAACAATTCATTGCTCTATTGTTACACTTAACATTTTTCTGGCAAAACAACAACAAAAAAAAAAAAAAACAATTCTAATGTGAATTAAGGCTACGGATATATGGATTTGTTTACAGAAGCAAGAGATACTGCATTCAAAAGGCGGCTTCATGCTAAACAGCTGTCGGTTGCTGCATTTGGCACATGCATACTTCTTCTGTAGCAGTGTCAGTCTTGTTATTTAATAGTTACACCTCATATTGTTGACAATGAGTTTTTGAATGTTTGTCATTCAATCCTACTGATGTTTAGATCTAACATTAAGCAGGCAAACACGAACAGTAACAAAAAAGAACTTTATTAGAAAAGGTTAGATCCTCGGGCAACACCCGGACAAAATCCAACGAACTTTCGCGCCTTTTCTTTTTTTTGACGTTGCCAGCCACTCTTGTTGGCAAGTGTTGCCAGACAGAGTTCGTGATCCTGGCAAGTGTTGCCAAGACAGTGTTCAGGATCTCTGGCGCTGGCGGCCACAAATGTTTAGTGAAAACATTTAAAAAATGTTGACTATAGAAACATATTTTTTATTCTACTGCTGATGAATGCACAAAAATATGTTCAGAAAAATACTGCAATTACCAAATCATTTCTTGCATTATTTGAAATAAAAATATAAAAAATTAAGAAATAACGATGTATTTTTGTAAATATTATGCATATGTTATGTGTTTAAAAGACAATTTAAAGGGTGCAGATTATGCAATGAGGTGGGTTATAAACTAACTTTAAACTATAATAAAACACACTCCATTTCATAAACATTCAGAATAAGTATCATATCTTTCTATTTCAAAGTGTAGCTAATAACTTTTAAACATTTAATGACATAAAAGAATGCATGAATAAGACATTGCACATTAATATATTTTACTGAAATAACAAGACAATTTAATAAAGAAATTAATATTTAATAAAATTTATAATTTTAAAAATAATGTTTGAATATGAAAGTTATAAATTGTGTAAAATTACAACAAATTGAAAAAACAGTATGATATCAAAAGAGTGTTAATATATTCTAAAATTATTAAATCTTTTGTATTACCTTTCAGCAAATTCTTTATCTGAAATGCCACCCATTTTTCTTTTTTGTGATAATGGTACTTCTTGCTTTTCTAACATTAGTTTCTAAAAAATTATTTTTAGATATAACTTATATTTGATTTATGTAATACATAAACATACTAAAAAATTATTTATAAATTAACTTACTGTTATGATGACCAAATGTTCAGTAAAATTGATTAAATGTATACATTAATAGTCAACTTTACAAAATTCATACTAATAAATTCTGTGATTAAGAAATACTAAATTTCATAATTTCTGAAACCTACAGAGATTTCAACCTGTGTTTAATCTATTCTTTTTCAATGATAACTTTTAAATAAGATCTCAGAAATTATAAATAATTTACTGTAAATTACATATGTTGTGGGTCAAATATAGCAAGGAAATTTAGTTCAATTTTTTATTTGTTATAAAATAATTTTTAGCATAACAGTAACTTAAAGTAATGCCAATACATACCTTTATATATTAATGCAAAATAATTGTTATGTAAAAGTTGAATATAAAAGTTTAAATAAATTTGAAAAATCATTGCATATCATTTAAGTATTTTTTGTATGTATAGCCAACAAGATATGTGTTTAAAAGACAAGTTGAAAGGAGTGTGGTTACATGACAGAGCAGGTAATATGCCAATTTTAAATCACAATTATGAACTTGTGCCCATAGATCAATGGCTGGTCCCATAAATGTGGAATATAAGATGGGATAGGTTATCTGAAAGTTTTGTTATAGAAATTTTCTGGAAGTTATATGCACAAAAATATGATAGAGATTTTTTAGCATTTTATTCCAAGTATGTGATAAAATTTTATATTGTGTTTGCTTATGCAAAAAACTTAAAAATTTAAATATATTAATGTTATAAATTCATATCTTGTTACTCCATTTTGTAAAATAATAAAACTTTTATTATTAATTTTGAGTAATTTTGTTGCTGATATGGAAAAAGAAATTATGTAATGCTGGAAAATTATATATCTCACAATATCAAATAAGCATAATTTAGTGGAAAAATGGATGTGACCAATGCAGTTCATTTAATTTTCAACAAGTTTTTAAAACACTATAATTTTTAATAAATGTAATTCTTCCATTTTCGAAAAGTTTATATTCTAGAGAATATTACAGATACTGAATATTTAAACAGTATGCTTAACCTGAGTATAAAAACATTCTAAACTTATTGTTGTCAGTTATTGAGAATAGAATTAATGTTATTTTTTCATTTTCTTTTTAAATTATTTTGAAGAATTTAATTTTTCTACTAATTTCATTAGGTTTTAGATAAAAGTTGTATATTTATTATTATTTTTTATATTTTTAAACAATTTTAATAAAATAATTGAAGGAAAAAAAATTGAAAATCTCATAATTTTATATTAAAATTTAGGAATAAAATCATGAAATCTGTTGTAAATTCATTCCAAATTTCACTCCTAGTAATTACACATATAATAATACTTAACTATGTGATATTAGCTATTAATTTTATTAAAATATTTATTTGCTATTTCAGAATATAAGGTAAAAACAAGATGATTTTTGAGAATTCCGAACATTCCATAATTTATTATTTTTTTATTCTCATTAAGACAAATTATATCGTTAAACAGATTTTGCTTGATATATATATATATATATTATTGAGTAAAAAATTCTGTTTCAATAATTCTGTATTTTAATTGGTTTTATTAATTGTTTGCATTGTGGATGACAAATATTATTCTGAAGGCATTGTCTGTATTTCAATATAAATAAATTATAGTCTTACTTCAATTTCAGGATTCATTCCTTTAAATGACATTCTTCCAAAAACCAACTGTTCACAAGGAGCATAACTGGGTTCTATTAGAAATCTTTTCCTGCATTAAGAAAAAAAAAATTTATAATGTTTCCAAACAGAAAAAAAACTGTAAATATTTGTACCCTTCTTTTTTTAATAAATCTATTAATTCTGTTTCAAATAATGCTTTTTTTTCTAATTCTTCTTGCTTTTGTTCTATTTTCTCTTTACTCCTTTTCATGAACTAAAATTAAAAACAAAAACTATTAGTGGATTTGATCTTTAATTAATGATCTAAATTTAATTAATATAAATTATAGAAATTTTTTTAAGAAATTAGAATTGATATAACAAGAAATTAATTAAAATTTGTTGTTATAAGTTATATTATTAGCTTATCAAGTTAGACCATCTTTTTGAGATAAATAAAATTTCTTTTCTAATTTTAGATGGTTGTTAACGAATGTCTGTCTGTTAGATTACATATCTGATTAACTTTCCAAATTCAATATTACATAAAAATTTAGTCCCAGAAAATTTACAAACCCTGACTTTTATTATTTAATATTAGAGCTTGTAGTATTTCAATTCTTATTTCTCCATATATACCATTACCAAATACAGGTAACCCCGTATAACACGGCACTTCTATAGCATGGGTTCACTCTAACACAGTTCGGGAATTGGATGAAACCCTCATACAACATGAAATGTAATAAAGGGTGCATTCTTTTATACTTCTGCATAACTTCGCACGAGCATTCTACTTGTTTTCGTGGCTACTTTGAATGATCCTTCAACAATAATCCATTTAATAGTTAAATTTTACAATTGGGTCCCGTCTTTTGCCTCTAAAAGCTCATTTTAGAATTATAGATTCCTCCATCACAATACTATTGATAGTGCGGGTGCCGCCATCTTTCTTTCACCGTTGTTCCTAAATGCCTACAAACAACAGTGCACTCCCATTGCAGAGCGATTGCGCTATTAACGAACGCACCCAAAAACTGTTACCAGTTGATGATGCTCATGCTGAGATTGTCATATAAAATGAATAATCCTCTGGTAAAATATTTACTTGAATAATAAATAAGTATCTTACCTATGAAAAAAATGAATAGTAAATCCAATTTAAATAAGGATTAACAGCGTGTTTTTTAATTTTTGGAACCTAACCTCCCTTTTCTCACTAGTTCTTTGTTTCGTATAACACGGCAATTTTTTGGAATGTAACTCCCATGTTATACGGGGGTTACCTGTACTCACTTTTGGAGTATTTGGTATTTTATTTAAAATATTTTTGCTGTAAGGTTTGAAGTATTTGTGTTTTCAAAATTATTTTAAATATTGAATGTTTTCAAAATACTAGTAATTATGTGCATTTAAACATCTGTTTGATATGCTGCCATCAGGGGTGCTTGTAGTGCTGCAGCATCCTGTTGATACCAAAGTAATCAGTTTTCTTACTTTAAAATAAAAATAAATGTAACAATGCATATTGCATGACTTCAATTGGGTAAGATTAAGTAACTAAAGTAATTCTAAGATTATTGAGTAACATTTTCTGAAAAATGACAGTGAGCACAAACCTTAATCTCCTCTAAATCTGCCTTGAGCAGCATACATATTCTCAAAATCTTAAATATACCACTGACCGCCATTATTTTAATGTGTATATTATACTGTAATTTTGTGCAGATAACTGTGGTGATGGCATAAATTCCTGCAGAAAATTGGAAGGACAGAATAAAAAACCTAGCATATCTAACAGCATTGTATATTCCATAACTGAAATGACTATTGAAAGCATGACAGAATGCCATTTTACCAGTATGCAGTTTAGAAGGCACAATTTCAAACATGAAAATGTTATTTTTTTGTCTGTTTTATAATGTAATTATAAAATAAGTGAAACAGAAACTTCTAAATTTCATAAGTGTCAAAAATAAAAAGTTTGTTATTTGACAACCATTTGTATCATATTACTTCATTTCTGATTTCTTTATACAATAGTAATCCCTTCCATGATCACCACCTGGTTGTGGTGGGAGAGCCCTGTAATTTTACTGATCCATAGAGCAATGGAGGCTGGAGCACAAGCTTCTGATAGGGACACCCTGCCAGTAAGGTCTATGGGGAGAAATGAAGCTAAGAGTGACCACACCCACATTCTGTGGAGATGTTTACCATGGTAGTAACCAGGTCTAAGTGTGATACTGGCTTGGATGAGTTAACAAGGTCCACATTCATGGGTTAGGAAGAGGCTCACATTTGAAAAATAGGCTACAGACTCCCTTGGTTACTGGTGGTGAAAGCAGCGCTGGTCCAAGCATGGCTACTGCAATGCCCTTGACCGATGTGAGGAACCAACCTAGCCTTGGTGTTTCTGTGGCAATGCTTCCACAGACCATAAAGACTGGAAAATTACGCCAATGGATGAAATGGACAATGGAAATGAATGTGTTTATCATCCGTACTTACTACACTATCACAAGACTTGAAACAAACATGACAGCATACAGACAACAACTACATCTCAGATTCACACAACAATTTTCACCTCACTGTTACTGAACAAAGGGGTTGTTAATCAAAAAAAGAACAATTATACACAACCTTATCCCACAAACAACACTTGAACTTATCAAACAACAGGTTGCTGATCAAATACATCAACAGACAGAAACATTTAACATTAATGAAGATCACGTAACCTGTCATGATAATCCAGCAACAAGTACTGATTACAGCACACACACAACAAGTACCACTAATGATACTGCAGGCACTTCCCCATCCATCACTGATAACATAGACATAGATTTAGTTAATACGCTCTCACTTTTATTTCAGCAAACAGACTAAATATACAGGTACAGATCCCACACAAAGACCACGAATACCAAAAATCAACACGTCTGAGGTAGTAGGAAAAACACTAAATTATGTAAACACTCACTTACTACCAAACTACATTCATTCAATTTCTACACTCTCAGTCATTCACACATTAGTTTATGCTAGGGCAGTCACAGTAGTAACACACCATGGACTGAAAATACAATCACAGATAGATACACACAAAACACAATTCTATCATAAGCCTGTCTGGCAGAGAAGAATAGAAACACAAATAAATGACATTAGACAGCAATTAGGCAGGCTGACAGAATACACTAAAAATCAGGGCTTTGGAGCGGAGCTGGAGCTGGAGCATGGAGCAGGTGGAGCAATGGATTTTTACTCGGAGCAGGAGCGGAGCCGGAGCACAGAAATTTGTAGTGCTCCACTGCTCTGATATATACATTTATTTAATATTTGAGACGATGAGAATGGAAATGGCATAAGTTATAATATTTACAAATGTTAAAAATACAATAATTGAACTAAAAAGAAAAATGATCACAAGCACAGATTAATTTTATATCCATTCCGCATATGTCCCATGTGAAAGGTGGGAACCTCTCTCTCCAGTCTCCACTATCCCCTGACCAAGCTATTCCTTCCCCTTCATGACTCCCCAGTCTATTTATTAAAATCAATGAGGTTGTATGTTAATTTTTTAAATAATAAATTAGTTGTAAATAAACAAGTTTTTTTATGCGTACTTATATACCAAAGACAAAATTAGTGTAATTCCTATAAGAATATTTTAACCGGAGCATGGAGCGGAGCTGGAGCAAATACTTTGATACCGGAGTGGAGCAACTCAAAAAAATGGTCGCTCCAAAGCCCTGCTGAGTAAAAACAACATAAGACCCAAATTAAAGAAACAACTCAAAAACATTTTCAAGAAAATCACAACACACACAAAACATGAACATCACAACACACACATTACAGAATACATTGGCTGCAAGTTTTTGTTTTAGTGTATCAAAGCATGTAGATTTAAATGATACAAAACATGTTCACTAAGAAAACAACAAGTAAATTACATAAAAACAATGAAAAACTTATTTCATATTAAACACTGCATTTTTTTAATCCAGTGTTTAATAGAATTTTGTTATAAAAAATCTATCTTTTACAGACAAATTAGTACTAAAACAAACTCAGCAAAGTGGCACACCAACAGAGAACTCACAACTTATTGGTCTTCTCTTTGGTGATCATAGCTGGGGGCATATATAGGTTTTTCAGGGCCTAAGGCTTATTGAAGTTCAATGGAGCCTCATTTTTTGTTAATACAAATAATACTATAAATTATCATTATTATTATATTATTAACTAGCTGTTACCCGCGACTTCGCCCGCGGTAGTTTTGCAAGCAAACCCCATTTATATTCAGTATTTCAACAATCATAGTAATTGTTATATAACACTTACCGCTGAAAATAATGAGAATTGCCGAAAATCAAACTAACTATTTTCAATTTGATCAATCGTTCTATAATCGAACCAATATGCAATAACAAATTCAAAATTAAAACGGTTCGAACATTTGGTTAAAAAATCAAAAATATATAAAAATATTTATAACAATATCTGAAATGTTATCAATTTAATACACCTAAGTACTCAATGAAGATTAAACGTAGTTGAAAACAAAAAATCGCATCTAAAATAGCACAGTAGAAGCCGTTTTTCCGGTTAAGCCTTAAACCTCTCCCTCTTCTCCCGCGAGGGAATTTCGAAAAATCCCTTCTTAGTGTGCATTGCCATGGCGTACCCTACTAAAATGCAGATAAAAACAGAAAATCGCATCTAAAATAGTACAGTAGAAGCCATTCTTCTGGTTAAGCCTTAATGCTCTCCCTCTCCCCCCGCGGAGGAATTTCAAAAAATCCCTTCTTAGTGTACGTTTCCATGACGTACCCTAACTGTCTACCAAATTTCACCTCTTTAGGTTAAGCGGTTTGCTCTGGGCGATGATGAATCAGTCAGTGAATGAGTCAGTCAGTCAGGACAAGCAATTTTATATATTTAGATATTAACTATTTTTTACTATAAGTGCTCATTAATAATTTATGGTTAATAAGAAACTATTTTAAGCTTACAAACAAATAAATTTTAGTTTTTAATATAGTATAGAAAAAAAAGTAATCAAATTTACGAATACATAACTACATGTACATACATACTTGTAAATATACATGTTTACAATTTGGCGATGTTTACAGTACATTGCAGACTTTATTTGTGAATGTGGTTTGCTCTAAGGCAGTGTTTCGCAACCTCTAACGAATCGTCGCCCCCTTCACTTCAAATTTCCAATGCCGAGGGCCAAGGCTAACGCCAAATTCGTACTGCATTGAATAGACTAGTGACTAGTATAATGTTATTTGTTTAATTATTGTACGATATAACGAATAAAATATCTAATTATTCTTAATATAACGTTTTACTATATTGCCCAGAAAATTGTTTTTTGCCCCCCAAAATATAAATTGTTACTAATCGCCCCCTCAACATGGAAAAACGCCCACATGGGGGCGATATCGCCCCCATTGAGAAACACTGCTCTAAGACATTATAAAATAAGATGATTTTGTAAGGTTAAATAACAAGTACAGTTATTAAAATTATTTTGCAATAGTAGAAAATAAACTAATTTATGTTAAATTTACCAATATCGAGTGGTGCTGACAATGATGCCAAACAGTAGATATTGGAACTACCGTGGAAAATGCCAATATTGAGCTCTTAAAGACCGTTAAATAAGACAACAACACAGAGTCACAGATGTTTTCATGTTTCATTCTCTAGGATTTATGATGATCATATTAACATTTACTGTACATATTTTAATTTGATTTTATGTGCTTTTAATGCTTTTCTAGTGATATTACAACTTCAGTATTTGTGGCAGACAGATGTAAAGTCAAATAAAATGACTTAAACTTTATTTTTATATTTCCATATATTTTTTTGACAAACGATGTAGAACCGATAATGACTTAACTGAAAACAACGTAACCTGAAGTATACCTGTACTAGTGTGAAGCCAAAAATGTTTGATTTCAATAATTAAAAGTGTTGCTGGTAAAGGTTTTTTTCTGTTTATCAAATCTCATTTAGCTGATTGAAGAATTAAACCAGACTATTTCTTACATCACCATCCTTAATATTCTTGCCACTGTGGCTATCCCTCAGTTTTAACGTTTTGTCAGCTATTGTTTTTTTACTGGCGTTATATCACTTTATACTGGAGTTTAATTGCTTCATTTTTTTGATTTTGGAATTTAAACAAAAAAAATTAAAGAATAATTAAGTACACTTGACAAAATATAATTTAGAAAATCTACATTGGAAAATGGATGTTCTCATAGGACTAAAATATGACAGATTAAAAAAAAACATGTGGTTTTACACACGATCGGCATTTGTCTGCCTTAAATATCCAAATATATAAAGAAAGACGATCGGAAACTCGATTAGAAATATTAATAGCAATTTACGAATAATTACGATCAATCCCTTACATAAATAATCACTTAATAATTTGACAAATCGATCATTTTCAAAGTTCAATCGCATAAAAACAATCGGTGATGATTTTTAATTGACTTACCTTCATTTTTAACAGATTTTTTGAAAGGTTCGTTTTTGACTCCTGTGATTCGTACATTTTTAAATTTAAAATAACGTATACAAGATAGAACATAAACAACTTCCCATCACGTCGAAACCATGTGCTTTAGGTTTAACTCCATGTTGCCATCCCTTTGCTGTAAAATTATTATAATTATATTTTTTTGTCATTATATTTCAAATTCATAAATTTTTACTACGATTTTATTTTTAAAAAATTTGTTATAAAAAATCTAATATTTTACACACACACACACA
>NW_019384498.1:422987-425138 GCF_000671375.1 Centruroides sculpturatus | reverse complement strand
CCAAGGCTAACGCCAAATTCGTACTGCATTGAATAGACTAGTGACTAGTATAATGTTATTTGTTTAATTATTGTACGATATAACGAATAAAATATCTAATTATTCTTAATATAACGTTTTACTATATTGCCCAGAAAATTGTTTTTTGCCCCCCAAAATATAAATTGTTACTAATCGCCCCCTCAACATGGAAAAACGCCCACATGGGGGCGATATCGCCCCCATTGAGAAACACTGCTCTAAGACATTATAAAATAAGATGATTTTGTAAGGTTAAATAACAAGTACAGTTATTAAAATTATTTTGCAATAGTAGAAAATAAACTAATTTATGTTAAATTTACCAATATCGAGTGGTGCTGACAATGATGCCAAACAGTAGATATTGGAACTACCGTGGAAAATGCCAATATTGAGCTCTTAAAGACCGTTAAATAAGACAACAACACAGAGTCACAGATGTTTTCATGTTTCATTCTCTAGGATTTATGATGATCATATTAACATTTACTGTACATATTTTAATTTGATTTTATGTGCTTTTAATGCTTTTCTAGTGATATTACAACTTCAGTATTTGTGGCAGACAGATGTAAAGTCAAATAAAATGACTTAAACTTTATTTTTATATTTCCATATATTTTTTTGACAAACGATGTAGAACCGATAATGACTTAACTGAAAACAACGTAACCTGAAGTATACCTGTACTAGTGTGAAGCCAAAAATGTTTGATTTCAATAATTAAAAGTGTTGCTGGTAAAGGTTTTTTTCTGTTTATCAAATCTCATTTAGCTGATTGAAGAATTAAACCAGACTATTTCTTACATCACCATCCTTAATATTCTTGCCACTGTGGCTATCCCTCAGTTTTAACGTTTTGTCAGCTATTGTTTTTTTACTGGCGTTATATCACTTTATACTGGAGTTTAATTGCTTCATTTTTTTGATTTTGGAATTTAAACAAAAAAAATTAAAGAATAATTAAGTACACTTGACAAAATATAATTTAGAAAATCTACATTGGAAAATGGATGTTCTCATAGGACTAAAATATGACAGATTAAAAAAAACATGTGGTTTTACACACGATCGGCATTTGTCTGCCTTAAATATCCAAATATATAAAGAAAGACGATCGGAAACTCGATTAGAAATATTAATAGCAATTTACGAATAATTACGATCAATCCCTTACATAAATAATCACTTAATAATTTGACAAATCGATCATTTTCAAAGTTCAATCGCATAAAAACAATCGGTGATGATTTTTAATTGACTTACCTTCATTTTTAACAGATTTTTTGAAAGGTTCGTTTTTGACTCCTGTGATTCGTACATTTTTAAATTTAAAATAACGTATACAAGATAGAACATAAACAACTTCCCATCACGTCGAAACCATGTGCTTTAGGTTTAACTCCATGTTGCCATCCCTTTGCTGTAAAATTATTATAATTATATTTTTTTGTCATTATATTTCAAATTCATAAATTTTTACTACGATTTTATTTTTAAAAAATTTGTTATAAAAAATCTAATATTTTACACACACACACACACATATTTTAAATGCTACCAAATAAATATCAATGGACGTATGGCCCAAGGACTTTAAACTACAAGGATAGCCAGATCCCGTATATTTGTTAGCATGAACTTGGATCTATGTGACGTCACAGCAAGTCCTCTACTTCAACATGACAGACCTTTCAAATAACAAAATACGATAAAATATTAAATCATTTCTTAATTAATTATTAAATTACTACTAAATGTAAACTACTGTAGAATTTTCGGATTTAATAAGTGTACTGTACGTCAATAAATTTACAAGTCTTTTGTCTAATATTTATTTAACAAATTAATGAGCTATACTTTTTAATATGTGATTATCTTACTTAACTTTTTAATTTTTTTTCGACAATCACCATTTTCAGAAGGCATTCTTTTCAATATTTTATAGTTTTCTTGTTTAAGATTTCTATAATTAATTCTTATTATAGTTCTTAATTTACAAAAATCTTTTATTAAAGTAAAAGGTAAAACTGTTTCCACTGACTAATTCTGTACAACTCCGGGGCCTTTTTTATACGATTCATCGTGATATATTTCGAAATATTTATTCCATTCTATAATTTTTGCTAG